>NC_041382.1:76567856-76618224 GCF_002162155.2 Triticum dicoccoides | reverse complement strand
GGTGGGCCGCATGCCGCCTCCCCCTGGTCCGAATTGGACTAGGAGAGGGGGGGCGGCGCCCCCCTTTCCTTCTCCCTCCCCACTTCTTTCCCCCTCCTAGTAGGAGTCCTACTCCTACTAGGAGGAGGACTCCTCCTTGGCGTGCCATAGGGGCCGGCCGGCCTCCTCCCCTTGATCCTTTATATACGGGGGCAGGGGGCACCCCTAGACACACAAGTTGATCCACGTGATCATATTCTTAGCCGTGTGCGGTGCCCCCTTCCACCATAATCCTCGATAATATTGTAGCGGTGCTTAGACGAAGCTCTGCGACGATAGTACATCAAGATCGTCACCACGCCGACGTGCTGACGGAACTCTTCCCCGACACTTTGCTGGATCGGAGTCCGGGGATCGTCATCGAGCTGAACGTGTGCTAAAACTCGGAGGTGCCATAGTTTCGGTGCTTGATCGGTCGGGCCGTGAAGACGTACGACTACATCAACCGTGTTGTGCTAATGCTTCCACTGTCGGTCTACAAGGGTACATAGATCACACTCTCCCCTCTCGTTGCTATGCATCACCATGATCTTGCGTGTGCGTAGGAATTTTTTTTGAAATTACTATGTTACCCAACAGTGGTATCAGAGCCTAGGTTTTATATGTTGATGTTATATGCACGAGTAGAACACAAGTGAGTTGTGGGCGATATAAGTCATACTGCTTACCAGCATGTCATACTTTGGTTCGGCGGTATTGTTGGACGAAGCGGCCCGGACCGGCATTACGCGTACGCTTACGCGAGACCGGTTCTCCCGACGTGCTTTGCACATAGGTGGCTTGCGGGTGACAGTTTCTCCAACTTTAGTTGAACCGAGTGTGGCTACGCCCTGTCCTTGCGAAGGTTAAAACAGCACCAACTTGACAAACTATCATTGTGGTTTTGATGCGTAGGTAAGATCGGTTCTTGCTTAAGCCCGTAGCAGCCACGTAAAACTTGCAACAACAAAGTAGAGGACGTCTAACTTGTTTTTGCAGGGCATGTTGTGATGTGATATGGTCAAGACATGATGCTAAATTTTATTGTATGAGATGATCATGTTTTGTAACCGAGTTATCGGCAACTGGCAGGAGCCATATGGTTGTCGCTTTATTGTATGAAATGCAATCGTGATGTAATGCTTTACTTTATCACTAAGCGGTAGCGATAGTCATGGAAGCATAAGATTAGCGACACGACAACAATGCTACGATGGAGATCAATGTGTCGTGCCGGTGATGATGGTGATCACGACGGTGCTTCGAAGATGGAGATCACAAGCACAAGATGATGATGGCCATATCATATCACTTATATTGATTGCATGTGATGTTTATCTTTTATGCATCTTATCTTGCTTTGATTGATGGTAGCATTATAAGATGATCTCTCACTAATTATCAAGAAGTGTTCTCCCTGAGTATGCACCGTTGCGAAAGTTCTTCGTGCTGAGACACCACGTGATGATCGGGTGTGATAGGCTCTACGTTCAAATACAACGGGTGCAAAACAGTTGCACACGCGGAATACTCAGGTTATACTTGACGAGCCAAGCATATACAGATATGGCCTCGGAACACGGAGACTGAAAGGTCGAGCGTGAATCATATAGTAGATATGATCAACATAGTGATGTTCACCAATGAAACTACTCCATCTCACGTGATGATCGGACATGGTTTAGTTGATTTGGATCACGTAATCACTTAGAGGATTAGAGGGATGTCTATCTAAGTGGGAGTTCTTTAAGTAAATTAATTGAACCTAAATTTATCATGAAACTTAGTACCTGGTAGTATCTTGCTTGTTTATGCTTGATTGTAGATAGATGGCTCGTGCTGTTGTTCCATTGAATTTTAATGCGTTTCTTGAGAAAGCAAAGTTGAAAGATGATGGTAGCAATTACACGGACTGGGTCCGTAACTTGAGGATTATCCTCATTGCTGCACGGAAGAATTACGTCCTAGAAGCACCGCTGGGTGCCAGGCCTGCTGCTGGAGCAACACCAGATGTTATGAACGTCTGGCAGAGCAAAGCTGATGACTACTCGATAGTTCAGTGTGCCATGCTTTACGGCTTAGAATCGGGACTTCAACGACGTTTTGAACGTCATGGAGCATATGAGATGTTCCAGGAGTTGAAGTTAATATTCAAGCAAATGCCCTGATTGAGAGATATGAAGTCTCCAATAAGTTCTATAGCTGCAAGATGGAGGAGAACAGTTCTGTCAGTGAGCATATACTCAAAATGTCTGGGTATAATAATCACTTGATTCAATTGGGAGTTAATCTTCCAGATGATTGCGTCATTGACAGAATTCTTCAATCACTGCCACCAAGCTACAAGAGCTTTGTGATGAACTATAATATGCAAGGGATGAATAAGACTATTCCCGAGCTCTTCGCAATGCTGAAAGTTGCGGAGGTAGAAATCAAGAAGGAGCATCAAGTGTTGATGGTCAACAAGACCACTAGTTTCAAGAAAAAGGGCAAAGGGAAGAAGAAGGGGAACTTCAAAAAGAACAGCAAGCAAGTTGCTACTCAAGAGAAGAAACCCAAACCTGGACCTAATCCTGAAACTGAGTGCTTCTACTGCAAGCAGACTGGTCACTGGAAGCGGAACTGCCCCAAGTATTTGGCGGATAAGAAGGATGGCAAGGTGAACAAAGGTATATGTGATATACATGTTATAGATGTGTACCTTACTAATGCTCGCAGTAGCACCTGGGTATTTGATACTGGTTCTGTTGCTAATATTTGCAACTCAAAACAGGGACTACAGATTAAGCGAAGATTGGCTAAGGACGAGGTGACGATGCGCGTGGGAAACGGTTCCAAAGTCGATGTGATCGCAGTCGGCACGCTACCTCTACATCTACCTTCGGGATTAATATTAGACCTAAATAATTGTTATTTGGTGCCAGTGTTAAGCATGAACATTATATTTGGATCTTGTTTGATGCGAGACGGTTATTCATTTAAATCTGAGAATAATGGTTGTTCTATTTATATGAGTAATATCTTTTATGGTCATGCACCCTTAAAGAGTGGTCTATTTTTATTGAATCTCGATAGTAGTGACACACATATTCATAGTGTTGAAGCCAAAAGATGCAGAGTTGATAATGATAGTGCAACTTATTTGTGGCACTGCCGTTTAGGTCATATCGGTGTAAAGCGCATAAAGAAACTCCATACTGATGGACTTTTGGAACCACTTGATTATGAATCACTTGGTACTTGCGAACCGTGCCTCATGGGCAAGATGACTAAAACACCGTTCTCCGGTACTATGGAGAGAGCAACAGATTTGTTGGAAATCATACATACAGATGTATGTGGTCCGATGAATATTAAGGCTCGTGGCGGATATCGTTATTTTCTCACCTTCACAGATGACTTAAGTAGATATGGGTATATCTACTTAATGAAAAATAAGTCTGAAACGTTTGAAAAGTTCAAAGAATTTCAGAGTGAAGTTGAAAATCATCATAACAAGAAAATAAAGTTTCTACGATCTGATCGTGGAGGAGAATATTTGAGTTACGAGTTTGGTGTACATTTGAAACAATGCGGAATAGTTTCACAACTCACGCCACCCGGAACACCACAGCGTAATGGTGTGTCCGAACGTCGTAATCGTACTTTACTAGATATGGTGCGATCTATGATGTCTCTTACTGATTTACCGCTATCGTTTTGGGGTTATGCTTTGGAGACGGCCGCATTCACGTTAAATAGGGCACCATCAAAATCCGTTGAGACGATGCCTTATGAACTATGGTTTGGCAAGAAACCAAAGTTGTCGTTTCTGAAAGTTTGGGGCTGCGATGCTTATGTTAAAAAGCTTCAACCTGATAAGCTCGAACCCAAATCGGAGAAATGTGTCTTCATAGGATATCCAAAGGAGACTATTGGATACACCTTCTATCACAGATCCGAAGGCAAGACTTTTGTTGCTAAGTTCGGAAACTTTCTGGAGAAGGAGTTTCTCTCGAAAGAAGTGAGTGGGAGGAAAGTAGAACTTGACGAGGTAACTGTACCTGCTCCCTTATTGGAAAGTAGTGCATCACAGAAAACTGTTTCTGTGACACCTACACCAGTTAGTGAGGAAGCTAATGATGATGATCATGAAACTTCAGAACAAGATACTACTGAACCTCATAGATCAACCAGAGTGAGATCCGCGCCAGAGTGGTACGGTAATCCTGTTCTGGAAGTCATGCTACTAGATCATGATGAACCTATGAACTGTGAAGAAGCGATGGTGAGCCCAGATTCCGCAAAATGGCTTGAAGCCATGAAATCTGAGATGGGATCCATGTATGAGAACAAAGTATGGACTTTGGTTGACTTGCCCGATGATCGATAAGCAATTGAGAATAAATGGATCTTCAAGAAGAAGACTGACGCTGACGGTAATATTACTGTCTACAAAGCTCGACTTGTAGCAAAAGGTTTTCGGCAAGTTCAAGGGATTGACTACGATGAGACCTTCTCACCTGTAGCGATGCTTAAGTCTGTCCGAATCATGTTAGCAATTGCCGCATTTTATGATTATGAAATTTGGCAGATGGATGTCAAAACTGCATTCCCGAATGGATTTCTGGAAGAAGAGTTGTATATGATGCAACCAGAAGGTTTTGTCGAGCCAAAGGGAGCTAACAAAGTGTGCAAGCTCCAGCGATCCATTTATGGACTGGTGCAAGCCTCTCGGAGTTGGAATAAACGCTTTGATAGTGTGATCAAAGCATTTGGTTTTATACAGACTTTTGGAGAAGCATGTATTTACAAGAAAGTGAGTGGGAGCTCTGTAGCATTTCTGATATTATATGTGGATGGCATATTACTAATTGGAAATGATATAGAATTTCTGGATAGCATAAAGGGATACTTGAATAAGAGTTTTTCAATGAAAGATCTCGGTGAAGCTGCTTACATATTAGGCATTAAGATCTATAGAGATAGATCAAGACGCTTAATTGGACTTTCACAAAGCACATACCTTGACAAAGTTTTGAAGAAGTTCAAAATGGATCAAGCAAAGAAAGGGTTCTTGCCTATGTTACAAGGTGTGAAGTTGAGTAAGACTCAATGCCCGACCACTGCAGAAGATAGAGAGAAAATGAAAGATGTTCCCTATGCTTCAGCCATAGGCTCTATCATGTATGCAATGTTGTGTACCAGACCTGATGTGTGCCTTGCTATAAGTCTAGCAGGGAGGTACCAAAGTGATCCAGGAGTGGATCACTGGACAGCGGTCAAGAACATCCTGAAATACCTGAAAAGGACTAAGGATATGTTTCTCATATATGGAGGTGACAAAGAGCTCATCGTAAACGGTTACGTTGATGCAAGCTTTGACACTGATCCGGATAATTCTAAATCGCAAACCGGATACATGTTTACATTAAACGGTGGAGCTGTCAGTTGGTGCAGTTCTAAACAAAGCATTGTGGCGGGATCTACATGTGAAACAGAGTACATAGCTGCTTCGGAAGCAGCAAATGAAGGAGTCTGGATGAAGGAGTTCATATCCGATCTAGGTGTCATACCTAGTGCATCGGGTCCAATGAAAATCTTTTGTGACAATACTGGTGCAATTGCCTTGGCAAAGGAATCCAGATTTCACAAGAGAACCAAGCACATCAAGAGACGCTTCAATTCCATCCGGGATCTAGTCCAGGTGGGAGACATAGAGATTTGCAAGATACATACAGATCTGAATGTTGCAGACCCGTTGACTAAGCCTCTTCCACGAGCAAAACATGATCAGCATCAAGGCTCCATGGGTGTTAGAATCATTACTGTGTAATCTAGATTATTGACTCTAGTGCAAGTGGGAGACTGAAGGAAATATGCCCTAGAGGCAATAATAAAGTTATTATTTATTTCCTTATATCATGATAAATGTTTATTATTCATGCTAGAATTGTATTAACCGGAAACATAATACATGTGTGAATACATAGACAAACGGAGTGTCACTAGTATGCCTCTACTTGACTAGCTCGTTAATCAAAGATGGTTATGTTTCCTAACCATGGACAAAGAGTTGTTATTTGATTAACGGGATCACATCATTAGGTGAATGATCTGATTGACATGACCCATTCCATTAGCTTAGCACCCGATCGTTTAGTATGTTGCTATTGCTTTCTTCATGACTTATACATGTTCCTATGACTATGAGATTATGCAACTCCCGTTTGCCGGAGGAACACTTTGTGTGCTACCAAACGTCACAACGTAAATGGGTGATTATAAAGGTACTCTACAGGTGTCTCCAAAGGTACATGTTGGGTTGGCGTATTTCGAGATTAGGATTTGTCACTCCGATTGTCGGAGAGGTATCTCTGGGCCCTCTCGATAATGCACATCACATAAGCCTTGCAAGCATTGCAACTAATGAGTTAGTTGCGAGATGACGTATTACGGAACGAGTAAAGAGACTTGCCGGTAACGAGATTGAACTAGGTATTGAGATACTGACGATCGAATCTCGGGCAAGTAACATACCGATGACAAAGGGAACAATGTATGTTGTTATGTGGTCTGACCGATAAAGATCTTCGTAGAATATGTAGGAGCCAATATGAGCATCCAGGTTCCGCTATTGGTTATTGACCGGAGACGTGTCTCGGTCATGTCTACATTGTTCTCGAACCCGTAGGGTCCGCACGCTTAAGGTTTCGATGACAGTTATATTATGAGTTTATGATTTTTGATGTACCGAAGTTAGTTCGGAGTCCCGGATGTGATCACGGACATGACGAGGAGTCTCGAAATGGTCAAGACATAAAGATTGATATATTGGACGGCTATATTCGGACACCGGAAGTGTTCCGGGTGATTTCGGAGAAAACCGGAGAGCCGGAGGGTTACCGGACCCCCCCCCCCCGGGAGAAGTAATGGGCCATATGGGCCTTAGTGGAGAGAGAGAGGGGCAGCCAAAGGTGGGTCGCGCGCCTCCTCCCCCTGGTCCGAATTGGACTAGGAGAGGGGGGGCGGCGCCCCCCTTTCCTTCTCCCTCCCACTTCTTTCCCCCTCCTAGTAGGAGTCCTACTCCTACTAGGAGGAGGACTCCTCCTTGGCGCGCCATAGGGGCCGGCCGGCCTCCTCCCCTTGATCCTTTATATACGGGGGCAGGGGGCACCCCTAGACACACAAGTTGATCCACGTGATCATATTCTTAGCCGTGTGCGGTGCCCCCTTCCACCATAATCCTCGATAATATTGTAGCGGTGCTTAGGCGAAGCTCTGCGACGATAGTACATCAAGATCGTCACCACACTGTCATGCTGACGGAACTCTTCCCCGACACTTTGCTGGATCGGAGTCCGGGGATCGTCATCGAGCTGAACGTGTGCTAAAACTCGGAGGTGTCGTAGTTTCGGTGCTTGATCGGTCGGGCCGTGAAGACGTACGACTACATCAACCGCGTTGTGCTAACGCTTCCGCTGTCGGTCTACAAGGGTACGTAGATCACACTCTCCCCTCTCGTTGCTATGCATCACCATGATCTTGCATGTGCGTAGGATTTTTTTTTTGAAATTACTACATTACCCAACAGGCACAGGGAGTTGTTCATGTGGCACCTACACCAATTGAAGTGGAAGCTTATGATAGTGATCATGAAACTTCGGATCAAGTCACTACCAAACCTCGTAGGACGACAAGGATGCGTACTACTTCAGAGTGGTACGTAATCCTGTCTTGGAAGTCATGTTGCTAGACAACAATGAACCTACGAGCTATGGAGAACCGATGGTGGGCCCGAATTCCGTAAAAATGGCTCGAGGCCATAAAATCCGAGAGAGGATCCATGTATGAAAACAAAGTGTAGACTTTGGAAGAACTGCTTGATGGTCATAAGGCTGTTGGGTACATATGGATTTTAAAAGAAAGACGGACAATGGTGGTAAGTATCACCATTAAGAAAGCTCGACTTGTCGTTAAGATGTTTTCTGACAAGTTCAAGGAGTTGACTACGATGAGACTTTCACACTCGTAGCGATGCTAAGAGTCTGTTGGAATTATGTTAGCAGGTACTGCATTGTTTATGAAATCTTGCAGATACGATGTCAAAATATTGTTTCCTTGATGATTTTCTTGAGGAAAGGTTGTATGTGATACAACCAGAAGGTTTTGTCAGTCCTAAAAAATGCTAACAAGTATGCAAAGCTCCAGCAATCCTTCTAAGGACTGGAGTAAGCATCTCGGAGTTGGAATGTACGCTTTGATGAGATGATCAAAGCTTTTGGGTTTATACAAAGTTTATGAGAAACTTGTATTTCCAAAGAAGTGAGTGGGAGCACTATAGAATTTCTGATGAGTATATGTTGTTGACATATTGTTGATCAGAAATGATGTAGAATTTCTGGAAAGCATATAGGGTTATTTGAAAAGTGTTTTTCAATGGAAAACCTGGATTAAGCTACTTGAACATTGAGCATCAAGATCTATAAGGATAGATCAAAACGCTTAATGGTACTTTCAAATGAGCACATACCTTGACATGATCTTGAAGGTGTTCAAGATGGACCAGTCAAAGAAGGAGTTCTTGCCTGAGTTGTAAGGTATGAAGTTATGAAGTTAAAGCTCGACCACGGCAGGAGAAAGAGGAAGGACGAAGGTCGTCCCCTATGCTTTTGTCATAGGCTCTATACAGTATGCCATGCTGAGTACCGCACCTGATGTGTGCCTTGCCACATGTCTGGCAAGAGGGTACAAAGGTGATCTAGGAGTAGATCACCAGATAGCGGTCAAAATTATCCTTAGAGGAATAAGGATATGTTTCTCGGTTATGGAGGTGATAAAGAGTTCGACGTAAAGAGTTACATCGATGCAAGCTTAACACCTATCCGGATAGCTCTGAGTAGAGATACCGGATACGTATAATGGAGCAACAATTTAGAATAGCTCCAAGTAGAACAGTTATTTGAAATGGCTCCAAATATAGCGTAGAGATTTGCGAAGTACATACGGATCTGAATGTTGCAGACCCGTTGACTAAAACCTCTCTCACAAGCATAACATGATCAAACCCAGAACTCATTGAGTGTTAATCACATAGTGATGTGAACTAGATTATTGACTCTAGTAAACTATTTGGATGTTGGTCACATGGCGATGTGACCTGTGAGTGTTAATCACATGGCGATGTGAACTAGATTATTGACTCTAGTGCAAGTGTGAGACTGTTGGAAATATGCCCTAGAGGCAATAATAAATTGGTTATTATTATATTTCCTTGTTCATGATAATCGTTTATTATCCATGCTAGAATTGTATTGATAGGAAACTCAGATACATGTGTGGATACATAGACAACACCATGTCCCTAGTAAGCCTCTAGTTAACTAGCTCGTTGATCAATAGATGGTTACGGTTTCCTGACCATGGACATTGGATGTCGTTGATAACGGGATCACATCATTAGGAGAATGATGTGATGGACAAGACCCAATCCTAAGCCTAGCACAAAGATCGTGTAGTTCGTATGCTAAAGCTTTTCTAAATGTCAAGCATCATTTCCTTAGACCATGAGATTGTGCAACTCCCGGATACCGTAGGAATGCTTTTGGTGTGCCAAACGTCACAACATAACTGGGTGGCCATAAAGGTGCACTACGGGTATCTCCGAAAGTGTCTGTTGGGTTGGCACGAATCGAGACTGGGATTTGTCACTCTGTGTGACGGAGAGGTATCTCTGGGCCCACTCGGTAGGACATCATCATAATGTGCACAATGTGACCAAGGAGTTGATCACGGGATGATGTGTTACAGAACGAGTAAAGAGACTTGCCGGTAACGAGATTGAACAAGGTATCGGATACCGACGATCGAATCTCGGGCAAGTACAATACCGCTGGACAAAGGGAATTGAATACGGGATTGATTGAATCCTCGACATCGTGGTTCATCCGATGAGATCATCATGGAACATGTGGGAGCCAACATGGGTATCCAGATCCCGCTGTTGGTTATTGACCGGAGAGTCGTCTCGGTCATGTCTGCATGTCTCCCGAACCCGTAGGGTCTACACACTTAAGGTTCGGTGACGCTAGGGTTGTAGAGATATTATTATGCGGTAACCCGAAAGTTGTTAGGAGTCCCGGATGAGATCCCGGACGTCACGAGGAGTTCTGGAATGGTCTGGAGGTAAAGATTTATATATGGGAAGTCCTATTTTGGCCACCAGAAAATGTTTGGGATTTTTCGGTATTGTACCGGGAAGGTTCTAGAAGGTTCTGGAGTGGGGCCCACCTACATGGGGGGACCCACATGAACGTGGGTAGTGGGGGCAAGGCCCCACACCCCTGGTCAAGGCTCACCAAGATCCCCCCTTAGAAGGAATAAGATCATATCCCGAAGGGATAAGATCAAGATCCCTAAAAAGGGGGGATAACAATCGGTGGGGAAGGGAAATGATGAGATTTCTTTCCCCCACCTTTGCCAACGCCCCAATGGACTTGGAGGGCAAGAAACCAGCCCCCTCCACCCCTATATATAGTGGGGAGGTGCATGGGAGCTGCACCCTAGCCCCTGCGCCTCCCTCTCCCCTCGTAACACCTCTCCCTCTCGCTGAGCTTGGCGAAGCCCTGCCGAGGTCCCCGCTGCTTCCACCACCATGCCGTCGTGCTGCTGGATCTCCATCAACCTCTCCTTCCCCCTTGCTGGATCAAGAAGGAGGAGAAGTCTTCCCCAACCATACGTGTGTTGAACGCGAGGTGCCGTCCATTCGGCGCTCGATCATCGGTGATTTGGATCATGATGAGTACGACTCCATCAACCCCGTTCTCTTGAACGCTTCCGCTCGCGATCTACAAGGGTATGTAGATGCACTCCTCACTCTCGTTGCTAGATGACTCCATAGATTGATCTTGGTGATGCGTAGAAAATTTTAAAATTCTGCTACGTTCCCCAACAGATGAAAGTGATGATGAAGAATCACTTGTTATTCCTAAGGGTTATTTATTTGATCAAGATGCTTCTTTAGCTATTTTAGCTTGCAAAGATAGATATGAACTCAAAAGGTTATTAGCTAAATGGAATAAGCAATCTCTAAATGCTAGGATGAGACCTGACCCTGCTTTTGCTACTTCACCTATATGTGTTACTAATAAGGATTATGAATTCTCCGTTGATCCTGATATAATTACTTTGGTTGAATCTGATCCTTTTTATGGCTATGAATCTGAAACTATTGTGGCACATCTTACTAAATTAAATGATATAGCCACCCTGTTCACTAATGATGAGAGATCTTGCTACTTTTATATCCTTAAAATGTTTCCTTTCTCATTAAAGGGTGATGCTAAGATATGGTTTAATTCTCTTGATCCTGGTTGTGTGCGTAGTCCACAGGATATGATTTACTACTTCTCTGCTAAATATTTCCCTGCTCATAAGAAACAAGCTGCTTTAAAGGAAATATACAACTTTGTGCAAATTAAAGAAGAGAGTCTCCCACAAGCTTGGGGGAGGCTTCTCAAGTTACTTAATGCTTTGCCTGATCATTCTCTTAAGAAAAATGAAATACTTGATATCTTTTACATGGACTAACCGATGCTTCCAGAGATTACCTGGATAGTTGTGTTGGTTCTCTTTTCAGGGAAAGAACACCGGATGGAGCTGAAATCTTATTGAATAATATGTTGACAAATGAAAATAATTGGGCACCTCCTGAGCCAGCTCCTAAGCCAGCTCCTGCTCCAATTAATGATCCTATTCCTAAACCAACTCCGAAGAAGAGAGGTGTCTTATTTCTCAATCCCGAACATATGCAAGAGGCAAAGAAATCTATGAAAGAAAAAGATATTAAAGCTGAAGATGTTAAGAATTTACCTCCTATTGAAGAAATACATGGTCTTAATTTACCTCCTGACGAAGAAACATATGATCTTAATCCTTTATTTATTGAAGAACCTCCAGACCTCGATAACCCGACACAGGTAGTAAAGGTAAATTCTCTCTATAGATATGATAAAGCTGAAATCCCTCCTACTAGAATTGCTAGTCAATTCTTGGATGAGTTTGATAGTTTTATGTTTAAGCAAGAAGACTTCAATGCTTATTTTGGTAAACAATTAAAACAAGATGCTGATATGATTAAATACTTGGGTGATTATATGGCTAATATTAGAGGTGAACTTAAACTTGTTAGCAAACATGCTTCCATGGTTACCACTCAAGTAGAACAAGTACTTAAAGCTCAAAAAGAATTGCTCAATGAGATGAATAGTAAGAAAAATAATTATGTTGTTAAAGTGGCTACTAGAACTGGTAGAATGACTCAGGAACCTTTGTATCCTGAAGGCCACCCTAAGAGAATTGAGCAAGATTCTCAGAGAAATAATATTGATGCACCTAGTTCTTCTAAAAAGAAGAAAAAGAAAAATGATAGAACTATGCAAACTTCTAGTGAACCTATTGCTGAACCACCTGATAATCCAAATGATATCTCTATGTCTGATGCTGAAACACAATCTGGCAATGAACATGAACCTAATGAAAATGTTAATGATGATGTTCATAATAATGCTCAACCTAGTAATGATAATGATGTAGAAATTGAACCTGCTATTGATCTTGATAACCCACAATCAAAGAATCAATGTTATGATAAGAAAGACTTTGTTGCTAGGAAACATGGTAAAGAAAGAGAGCCTTGGGTTCAGAAACCCATGCCTTTCCTCCCAAACCATCCAAGAAAAAGGATGATGAGGATTTTGAGCGCCTTGCTGAAATGATTAGACCTATCTTTTTACGTATGCGATTAACTGATATGCTTAAAACAAATCCTTATGCTAAGTACATGAAAGATATTATTACAAATAAAAGGAAGATACCGGAAGCTGAAATTTTTCACCATGCTTGCTAATTATACTTTTAAGGGTGGAATACCAAAGAAACTTGGAGATCCAGGAGTACCTACTATACCATGCTCCATTAAAAGAAACTATGTTAAAACTGCTTTATGTGATCTTGGAGCCGGTGTTAGTGCTATGCCTCTCTCTCTTTATATCGTACACTTGATTTGAATAAGTTGACACCTACTGAAATATCTTTGCAAATGGATGATAAATCAACTGCTATACCTGTCGGTATTTGTGAGGATGTGCCTGTTGTAGTTGCAAACGTTACTATTTTAACAGACTTTGTTATTCTTGATATTCCCGAGGACGATAGTATGTCTATTATTCTTGGAAGACCTTTTCTTAGTATTGCAGGGGCTGTTATTGATTGCAACAAAGGCAATGTCACTTTTCATGTTAATGGTAATGAGCATACGGTACACTTTCCGAGGAAACAACCTCAAGTTCATAGAATCAATTCTATCGGAAAAATTCCATCAATTATATTTGGAGGTTTTGAATTTCCTCTTCCTACTGTCAAGAAGAAATATGATATACTTATTATTGGGGATGTGCATATCCCCGTTGAGGTAACCTAGTGTTATTCGAAATTTCTCCGGTTTCATGTTAATCGGAATGAGTTTGTTAACAAGACTTGATCAACCTTGTTAGTGGATTCCTTTTGACGAGCATGAGATGGATGAAACTATAAGCACAACCTTCTATACCCTCTCTATACTTTCTGTTATTTAGTTAAAATAAAGTAAAAATAAATAATTTTCTGTCTGTTATCTGATTATCCGTGCAATCTAAAAATACCTCGAAAATAAAAGTTCTCCAAATGCCCTGAAAAATAAATATGATTTTTTCTAGAATATTTGAGGATTTATGGAACAAAGAACACACCAGGTGGGCCAACCACCTTGCCACGAGGGTGGAGGGCGTGCCCACCCCCCTAGGGCGCGCCCCCTGCCTCGTGGGCCCACGGTGGCCCTCCTCCACTTATTCTTTTAGCCACACACTTCATCTTCCTCCCCCCCAAACATGAAAAACCAGCTCAAACCCGAGTCCAAGCTCGTTTTGCTGCCATTTTCGATCTCCTTGCTCAAAGCACCTCTCAGAAAAATGCTTGGGGAGATTGTTCCTTGGTATGTGACTCCTCCATTGGTCCAATTAGTTTTTGTTCTAGTGCTTTATTCATTGCAAATTTTTGCTGCTTAGGTGACCTTGTTCTTGAGCTTGCATGTCAAATTTATATGGTCAAAAATAGTTTTGATGCATGATATAGGCTCTAGGCACTTGTAGGAGTAGTTGCTATCAATATTATTGAGTTTGGTTTACTTTTATTTTGAAGTTACTAAAAAATTTCAGAATTTTTCAGAGGAAGAAATATGCTTAGGAAAATGTTCCAAGGTGATTCTTCAAGGAAGCAAGGACCCAGGCTTGCAATGCGTGATGCTGATGAAGAGCCACCAAGAGACGCTCCAGTGCATCCTTGTGAATGGCCTTCTGAAAATTTTATGGATCAAGCGGGAATTAAAGAAGAATTTAACACATATATGTGTAACGCCGGTCTTGAGGACTTTGAGGCAGACAAATGCCCCCAGTATCATGAGCTCACAAGCTCTTTTCTGAGGAGGTTTGAGTATTCATCTTCGCGTAATTCTCCTTCAGTCATGTTTGATCTTTATGACAAATCTTATACCATGGACTTAGAGGATTTCACTTTTTCTTGCAAACTTTCACAATGGGGTAGTGTTCGGGATCCCCCTAAATCTGAATTTAGAAACTTTCTTGCTAGTATAACTGTAGGGGAATCTAGAGATATAACGCAAGCTACCATAGGGAGCATTCACTTTCCTGCTATACATTATTTTGCTCTCTTCATAGGTAGGTGCATAAATGCTAAGGATGAAGCATGTCACATGTGTGTCCCTGACCTTAGCATTCTCAGGAGTGCTGTGTCAGGAGACCAATCTTATCATATGGGAGCCATTGTAGCTCGTAGGTTGCATCATAATAGACATAATGGACATTTCTTTGGAGGAATTTATGCAACCCGCTTAGCTAAATTTCTTGAGATAGACGTTCGTGAAGGAGACATGGAGTTGCCTCCTGCTTATTTAGATTTTGATTCTATGGTTTCCCACCATTTTGCCGAGAGGAATGAATCACCTCTCCAGTACCGACTAATCTTTGACAGACGCCGTGCTGTCCATATTACTCTCCCTGCTCCTGCTTTTTTGATTATCAGGCAAGAGGAGGATATACTATTATCAGAGAGGAGGCAGATGAGTACAAGAGGAGAGCGGAGGCCGCTCGTCGCCACACTGCAGCTCAGGAGGCGATAGCCGCTGCATCACAGTATGACCCCAACAACTATTATTATGGATATCAGCCAGGCCAGCCATGGCCATAGACCAACTTAGGCCAAAAGCCTAAGCTTGGGGGAGTACGTATTTCCCACCGACACTACATTTATGTTCACGCACACTCATTGCTAGATGTCGGTGCTCATACTTTTTCATTGTATCATCCATGCTAGTTTATTTCCTTTTATGCTTTCTTCTTGTGTGTTTAATAAACCTTAAGAAAAACAAAAAAAATTAGTTGTAGCTTTTAATCAATTTACTTTCCATGCTTGTAGTAGTAATTAAAAAGAAAACCTAAAAATATTTCCTGTTCTTCTTTTGCTTCTTGGGAGCTTTCCCGTGTAAATAGTTTTATTTCTTTTCTTTCTTTGGGGGTCAGTAGGAGAAGACCATGATTAAATTGTTGAAGTGGCTCTTGTATGCATTATTGTTTATCTGACAAAAGAGCCCATATTGCTTTGTCTTCTCCTGTTTATTGAATGCTCGCAGATTCCAGCTTAGTCTAATGCACGTGCACTCTTATTATTATTCACATCGTTCGGTCGTGCAAGTGAAAGGCAATTATGATGATATATGATGGACTGACTGAGATGAGAAAAGCTGGTATGAACTAGACCTCTTTTGTTTTTGTAGATATGATGAGTTCATCATTTTTGATTCAGCTTGTTATGAATAAACATGTTTGCAATGACAATTAGAGATCATAGTTGCTTGTGCCATGCTTGATTAGCTATGAGTTATAATGGTTTACCTTGCGTGCCAACATGCTATTAAAATGGTTATGATGTGGTATGATAGGGTGGTATCATCCTCTGAATGATTTAAGTGACTTGACTTGGCACATGTTCACGCATGTAGTTGAAACAAATCAACATAGCCTTCACAATATTTATATTCATTGTGGATTATATCCTACTCATGCTTGCATCCAATGTTTATTAATTTTAATGCATGTACATGGCTGTTGTCGCTCTCTAGTTAGTCGCTTTCCAGTCTTTTGCTAGCCTTCACCTGTACTAAGCAGGAATACTGCTTGTACATCCAATCCCTTAAACCCCAAAGTTAATCCAGATGAGTCCACTATACCTTCCTATATGCGGTATCTACCTGTCGTTCCAAGTAAATTTGTATGTGCCAAACTCTAAACCTTCAAATAATCATCTTGTTTTGTATGCTCGAATAGCTCATGTATCAACTAGGGTTGTCTGTATCTTCCATGTTAGGCGGGTTATTCTCAAGAGGAGTGGACTCCGCTCCTCACTCACGAGATAAATGGCTGGTCACCGGGATGCCCAGTCCCATGCTTTATGCAAACTAAATCAAAATAATTGCAAATAAAACTCCCCCTGGGACCTGATGTATGTTGGAGGCACTCGTTGTTTCGAGCAAGCCATGGATTGGTGTTTGTTGGTGGAGGGGAGTATAAACTTTACCATTCTGTTTGGGAACCGCCTATAATGTGTGTAGCATGGAAGATATCGCCATCTCTTGGTTGTTATGTTAACAATGAAAGTATACTGCTCAAAATATTACTCACCTCTATTTCAAAACCGAGCTCTGGCACCTCTACAAATCCCTTCTCCCCTCTGCGAAGGGCCTATCCATTTACTTTTATGTTGAGTCATCACCCTCTTATTAAAAAGCACCAGTTGGAGAGCACCGCTGTCATTTGCATTCATTACTGTTAATTTATATTGGGTGTGACTATGATTGGATCTCTTTTACCATGAATTACAATGTCTAGTCAGTCCTTGATCTTTAAAGGTGCTCTGCATTTATGTTTTGCGGTCTCAGAAAGGGCTAGCGAGATACCATCTTGTTATATCATATTATGATTGTTTTGAGAAAGTGTTGTCATCCGAGATTTATTATTATGGCTCGCTAGTTGATTATGCTATTGATATGAGTAAACATGAGACCTGAGAATTATTGCAAAATATGGTTAGTTATAATCTTTGCTGAAAACTTGAATGCTAGCTTGACATATTTACAACAATAAGAGCAAACAGAGTTTGTAAAAGTTTTTCTTTATTTCTTTCAGTTTGTCAACTGAATTTCTTGAGGACAAGCAAGGGTTTAAGCTTGGGGAGTTGATACGTCTCCGTCGTATCTACTTTTCCAAACACTTTTGCCCTTGTTTTGGACTCTAACTTGTATGATTTGAATGGAACTAACCCGGACTGACGCGGTCTTGAGCAGAATTGCCATGATGTTGTTTTATGTGCAGAAAAAAAAAGTTCTCGGAATCACCTGAAACTCCACGGAATATCTTACAATAAATAATAAAAAATCTCACCAAAGATGAAGACCATGGGGCCCACACCCTTCTTGCGAGGGTGGGGGGCGCCCCCCCTCCCACCCCCTCGGGCGCGCCCCCTACCTCGTGGGCCCCCTAGAGACCCCCCGATTCCAACTCCAACTCTATATGACCGCTTTCGGGGAGAAAAAAATAAGAGAGAAGAAATCATCGCATTTTACGATACGGAGCCGCCGCCAAGCCCTAAAACCTCTCGGGAGGGCTGATCTGGAGTCCGTTCGGGGCTCCGAAGAGGGGGGTTCGTTGTCGTCGTCATCATCAACCATCCTCCATCACCAATTTCATGATGCTCACCGCCGTGCGTGAGTAATTCCATCGTAGGCTTGCTGGACGGTGATGGGTTGGATGAGATTTATCATGTAATCGAGTTAGTTTTGTTAGGGTTCGATCCCTAGTATCCACTATGTTCTGAGATTGATGTTGCTATCACTTTTCTATGCTTAATGCTTGTCACTAGGGCCCGAGTGCCATGATTTCAGATCTGAACCTATTATGTTTTCATCAATATATGAGAGTTCTAGATCCTATCTTGCAAGTCTATAGTCACCTATTATGTGTTATCATCCGTTAACCCCAAAGTGACAATAATCGGGATACTTACCGGTGATGACCGTAGTTTGAGGAGTTCATGTATTCACTATGTGCTAATGCTTTGTTCCAGTTCTCTATTAAAAGGAGGCCTTAATATCCCTTAGTTTCCATTAGGACCCCGCTGCCACGGGAGGGTAGGACAAAATATGGCATGCAAGTTCTTTTCCATAAGCATGTATGACTATATTCGGAATACATGCCTACATTACATTGACGAATTGGAGCTAGTTCTGTGTCACCCTATGTTATGATTGTTACATGATGAACCGCATCCGGCATAATTATCCATCATTGATACAATGCCTACAAGCTTTCCATATACTGGTTTACGCTTATTTACTTTCTCATTGCTATTGTTACAATCACTACAAAATACCAAAAACACTACTTTTCTTTCGTTACTCTTTTGTTACCGTTACCATCACTATCATATTACTTTGCTACTAAACACTCTGCTGCAGATACTAAGTTTCCAGGTGTGGTTGAATTAACAACTCAGCTGCTAGTACTTGAGAATATTCTTTGTCTCCCCTTGTGTCGAATCAATAAATTTGGGTTGAATACTCTACCTCGAAAGCTGTTGCGATCCCCTATACTTGTGGGTTATCACGGCTGCAAGCGCGCGGCCACCCTCGAGAAGCGGCGTTGCTTCCCGAAGCACCGGCAGTTATTAGCCTCACCGCCCCTCACCGCTCCCTCTCCCCATTCTTCCCCACTCTCCCAACTCTCACCGGCGGCGGCGGATCGGAGCAGAGGAAGAAGACCACCGGACTCCATCAGCGGCGACGGCAGATCGGAGCAAAGGAACAAGACCACTGGACTCCATCAATGGGGGGAAGCACTTCTCTCTCTTCAACATGCACGCTAGATTCGATCCACAGCGGAGGGGAATGGGGAATAGAAGTAGATAAGCATAGGTGTAGTTCATACTAGTTCATAGCAGTTCATAGGAGTTCATACATGCAAGATCGGAATGCATAAGGTAGATTTCGGGATTGGGGGATAGGGGAATAGGGGGAAAGGGGGTACACAACGGACACCGGCTGACCGCGGCGGCAGTCACCGGCGTGCGGAGCGGCTGGTCGAGCCGTTGGCCTTCTTCTTCTTCTTCTTCATCGCCGTGCTGGCCGGCGGGTCGTCCTTGTCGTCCTCGGCGGAGTCGAGATCGATCTGCCAGGTAGGACAGACTGGCTCCGGCGCCCTAGCTGGCATGTGCACCGCCTCTTCTTCCTCCTCCTTAGGCTCCCCGCCGATGACCGCCGGCGGCGCGATAGTCGTCTCCCAGTACACTGCGGCACGGCGGTCATTAGGAGCCCAGTAGGTCTTGTACTTGCACCACTTCTTCCTCTGTTTAGGGTCGTCGGAGACAGCCTGATTCATGGCCCAATGAATGATGTCAACTGCCATCGCGCCCTTCGCTGGGTCAGGAATCAGCGTCTTCAGCTCTTCTTTAGTGGCCTTCATGACCACGGCATTCGATTCATTCTGCATGTCAGCCATGGAGCCGAAGTTCGAGCACACCTCCATGGTGTTCTCGACCTTGGTCCGGTCACCAACTGTCCACCCGAGGAAGAAGGCCCTCCAGCCAATACCCCAAGGGAAGGGGTTGGCATTGGAGCTGGAGCTAGAGCTCATGGCGATGGGGAGGAAGGTTGACAGTGAGAGAAGAGAGGGGGTGGGTAAATAGTGGTGGGCAGGGTGAGTAAATATAGGGGGGTAGAGAGGAGGAGAAGAGTGACAGTCATGTCGTTTTGACTACAAGCTCTTGAGTTAGCCGTGAACTCTGTGCAATGCCTGACTCCATGACTTGTGTGCAGATCAAGGACACGGAGATGCTCCCAGCCATTGACAGCAAGGGCAAGCAGCCCATTCACCCAATGCCCGACGAGGTTGAGCTGCCGCCCATCGCCGAGGAAGACCCGAAGACGCCTGAGGGTGGCGACGACGAGGGCATGGAGGAGCCCCCCAGCAACAAGCGCCGCAACTACGGCCACTACCATCAGGAGGATGGCCCGACTCACTTCTGCAAGGTCATCCTTGCACCGAAGCTTGAGTGCATCCCCATGCCCCTGGACTTCACCAAGCACTCCGTCGCGGTGCCGACGGAGTTCAAGCTCAGGAACAACACTGGCTGCTCCTAGAAGGTGAAGGTCAAGCTGATGAACGGCATGGTGACCCTGGATCAGGGTTGGGCCACCTACGCAGTCGTTCATCAGATCAAGATCGGCTACATGGTGACGTTCAAGCTCCTCACTCCCGACACCCTCAAGGTCATCATCTTCGACGACGATGGCATTAAGGTCGTCAACAAGTGCGGGAAGCACGACGACGCCTTCGCCGCCAAGGAGTAGGGCTGGGCCACCTCTTCCGAGCGTACTATCGAATTATGCTAGTTGATGGTTTATGCGTTGAACTGTTATATCTGTGGTACTGCTTATATCTGAATTATGCTAGTTGATGCTCTGTTTATAGTCTGTTGTGCTTATGATGTGTGCTGTCGAAGTGTGGTGGTAACCTCACCAACTAGCCAAAGAGATTACCATACATCAGGCCTTGCATACAACCAAACACCATGCCTTGGGTTTGTGGACTAACATGCAGGCAACCAAACACCAGGCAGTGTGGTTCAGCCCATGCAGGTAAGAGGGCACGCAGGCAACCAAACAACATGCATATGGTGCATTTGAGGCTGCATTTGCATAGCCAGGCTGAGTAGAGAAGTGTATGCGATGCAGGCACTGTTGCACACGGCAACCAAACACGCCCCTAGAGATCCCGATGCACATGGAGATCTTTAAAAAGACCTCATGGAGGAGTGCTGGACATGGCATGGACAACAAGACACCTGGTTTTATCTCTAAGATTTCAGAGCTATTTTGCATCGAAAAAAACCGTAAGCCACTACCAAACTAGCATTGCTTTCTGAGACATGGCCATGCATGGATCACACATGAAGAGGTTCCTTGTCCTCCACGACCAGTCGACCACGGCGACGACGGGGTTGCTGACCTCGAGCAGCTGTTTCACAACGGACCTCATGGACGGCCGATCGATCGAGAGGCTGGAGGCGCAGAGGAGCGCGACGTCGAGGACCCTGCGCATCTCGTCCCTGCAGGTGCATGACTCGCCGGCGAGCCTCGGGTCGAGCACCAAGTCCAGCCTATTGGCGCCGCCTCCTCCGCAGCGCCGCTTCTTCTTCTTCCTCACACAACTCTCACTTGTAGTTTCTCTCAAGAACACACACATGATGAGAAAACTCAACACATACACACGCACACACCAAGAAAGACACCAGCACCAGCTTTGCCGAGAGCTCTTCTCCTTGGTTACACAAACACTACACTTTTTGCCCAGCCCTCTCAGCTTCCTTTTCTCATTCACTCAATGCAACATATATACACAAAGAAGGTTTGCCTCACGCACAACCCGGCCAGACCACTAAGTCACGTACGCATTAACCGGCCACTAGACCAGGCCACTAACTAGCCTTATCCTACTCCTGGAATCGCTCCAACAGCCACGACTCGGTCTAAAAACCTGAGGCATCACGTACTAACAAACTCACCCAGCTAGTACTTGTACAAGAACGTCACCTGACGTGGTTTACTCCAACATACTCCCCCTAAACCACGATCTCATCGTCGCCGGAGTTGTTGCAGCTTCTGTCATTGTCGTCGTCACGGCCATGACCCAGCCCGCGGATCTGACCCGGCGCATCGACACCGGTCGCACCGCCACAAACCCAATCTGGTGCGCTGACGCCGGTCGCATTGTGCTCCGTCACGACCCCGGCGACATACGCCGAGCTTCTTCTCCACCGGCGACACACGCCTGACGTCCCTCTGTGCCTTGCACATCCCGCGCGCACCCGACACGCCCGACGAGCCCGACCACACCAGTGCATCCCGCACGTCCCACGCGCACCCGACGAGCCCGACTGCACCAGACGCTCACCGCGCGCCGCCTCCGCGTCCGTCATGGCAGCCGCCAGCGACAAACGCCGGAAGGATGTAGCCGAACTCGAGCACGGACTCGAGCACAATGGCAACATATGCCTCCTCCCAACGTCAACCGCACGTTCGTACGCGCGTCCGCGGTCCCGACGTGCCTGACGCGTCCAGTGCGCACCCATAACACGCACCGGTCGCGCCCGGCTCGCCGCCACGGCTTATTGCACTGCATCGCTGTGGCCTCAACCGCAGCGCAGCACCTCCATGCCGCCACGCCACGCCACCACGCGGGTCCGCCGCGGCCGCCGCGGCTTCGTGCCACCCGCCTCCACGGTTGTCGCGCCGAGCCGCCGCGACCTCTGCGCCACCACGCAGGTCCTCCGCGACCTCCTTGTCTCTGCGACCACCGTGCTCTTCGCGCGCACGACGTCACACCGCACAGCCACGGACTCGTCGCGCGTCGCCGTCGCCACGCGCTCGTTGCGCGCCGCAGCCGATGCATCCATGTCGGCCGCGCACGCCACCGCGCGCCACGGCCGCCCCTCGAACCTTGTGGCTCTGATATCAATGTTGGCGCCGCCTCCTCCGCAGCGCCGCTTCTTCTTCTTCCTCACACAATTCTCACTTGTAGTTTCTCTCAAGAACACACACATGATAAGAAAACTCAACACATACACACACACACACCAAGGAAGACACCAGCACCAGTTTTGCCGAGAGCTCTCCTCCTTGGTTATACAAACACTACATTTTTGACCAGCCCTCTCGGCTTCTTTTTCTCATTCACTCAACGCAACATATATACACAGAGAAGGTTTGCCTCACGCACAACCCGGCCAGACCACTAAGTCACGTACACATTAACCGGCCACTAGACCAGGCCACTAACTAGCCTTATCCTACTCCTGGAATCGCTCCAACAGCCACGACTCGGACTAACAACCTGAGGCATCACGTACTAAGGGCATGTACAATGGTTGATAAGATAGTCTTATTTTAAGTTTTGCATGTAATTAGAGATGACAAAAAAAACATGTTTACAATGGGTCATCTCTTAGCCTTATCTTCAATAATTAGTTGTTCCTAAAAACATGGTGAGACAAATTGTGCTAAGAGATCATCTCTTGTCTTCTCTTAAATAAGATAAGACAAGCCTTCTCTTATGATTTCTCTCTCCTCCACCTCATCATTTATCCTACGTGGCAGTCTTAAGATAGAACCATTGTACATGCCCTAACAAACTCACCCAGTAGTACTCGTACAAGAATGTCACCTAACGTGGTTTACTCCAACACAGCCCCTTGTCCTCGATGGCAACACGCACCCAGCTCACCAGGTCCTTGTCGCCGAGCTCCGGCCCCACGGCCCTCTTGCCAGTCACCAGCTCCAGCATCACCACGCCGAAGCTGTACAGGTCGATCTTCCCGGTAATGCACAGCGTGTACGAGTACTCTGTAGTTGAGATCATCATCAGTTCATCGGCAAAAAATTAAGTAATTAACACAAGTGGAATGAAGTTCAGCGGGACTGGCTATAAGTCAACTGACTGAAAAACAAGATTAGGGTCAGTCGACCGACCCTAACATGTTTCAGTCAAACGTGCCTCTAACCATAAGGTGCATGCTTCATTATGTTAACGCTCTTTTTTTTCTTTACCTTTTTCATCCTTTACTCAAATTGAATTTTTAAGTTGCAGGTGCATGTGTACTGACCATTCATGCATGCACGTATACTTATGAACTGTTGCTTTCATATATAAATATAAGACGATTTGAATATTTCAATAGGGACTACATACAGACTAGAATGAATGAACAAACACAGTAAAACACTTGTGGCATTGGTATTACACTTTCTAAAAAAACTAAAGTAAAATCAAAATAATTAAGTTTTCTAAGAAAGAATGAAACCCTTTAAGAAGAAAGAAAATGATAAAGAAAAAATAACTTTCAAAACATGCACACAATTTGCACGGATATTACACTTTTTGAAATATGCAAAGAATAAGCATATAATAGTGCATTTTTTGCATTCTACTATAATTTTCACAGAGTGTAACTGAAATAATGTATTTCCTTTAGGAAGAAAGACAACTAAAAAAACTTATGCACAACTTTGCATCGAAATTACACTTTATTGTAGTATGCAAAAATAATCATATAATCATGAAATTTTGGCACATATTATATAGTATTTGTTTGTATATAATTACACTCAGCCAAAAACCCACAAAAACAAAAATAACCTATAAAGGGAAGAAAAGGGAAAAAGAAAAACACATTGAAACCGAAAACAGAAATAAAAAGTGAAGCAAAAATACCCTTAAATAGCAAAGAAGATGATATAAAAACTAAAACAAAATAATGACAAAATTTGCACACAATCTACAGATGAATTGCGCTTTGTTATAATATGCAAGATAAACACATAAATACATAATAGTGATTTTTTTAAAGGCAAATTTTATAAAGAAAGTATGAATTAGTAGCACTCGTATTTGATCCATGATGTCTCTACCTCTCTCGATCAAAACAATGAATTAGTGGTATCAGTATTACCGTTTAAGAAGAATGAAAAGTAGAAAACAACAATGACAAAATTTGCACACGGTTTGAATAGAAATTGCGCTTTTTTTATAACATGCAAGAATAAGCACAAACGGTGAAATTTCACAACAAATATTCCTAAGTAGGAATGAATTAGAGGTACTGGTATTACCCTTAAAGAATAAAGAAAATGAAATAAAAACTTAAAAAGATTAAAATAGTGAAGTTTTCTAAGAAACAATGAATTGGTGTCATTGGTTTCCCGTTAAGACGAAAGGAACTGATAATAATAAAACAAATAATGAAATATTTTGCAAACAATTTGCACAGAAGTTGCGATTTTTAGTGTACATATAATCATGAAATTTTGTCACACATTATATAGTATTTGTTTGTATATAATTACACTCGGCCAAAAACCCACAAAAAACAAAATTAACCAATAAAGGAAAGTGTTAGACTATGTATAACTTCTGTACCTATGTACGTATTGTAACACAACCATTATATATAATGAGATAAGCCACCCCTAGAGGGTTGTGCTGGTTCCCAAAACTTATTGTCTTACATGGTATCACGCTAGGTTACGATCGCTTCCGCTTCTAAACCCTAATACCCGCACCGCCGCCGCAGCCGCCGCCGCCTTCACCGCCGCCGCCGCGCCACCGATCGCGCCACCGCCATGTCGAGCGCCGCCACCACCGGTTCCACTGTTGCGGGCTTCCTCCCGGCCTCTCTTGCGGCTCTGCTCAACCTCCCGCTCGATGCCGTCTCCGTTCCGGCTCCGATCGGGACAAGGAGCATCGGCTCCGTCTTCTCCATGCCGCCGGCGCCCTCGCTCGGGCGTGACCTCGTGGTCCACACCGCGGCGCCGCCGTCCGCTGCGGATTCCGCAGGCGTCGTCCCGCCGCTCCTGCCGCGAGCGGATCACACCGCCCCGCTGGCGGGGTTGGCGGCGTCCGCCCCGGCCGCGGGCCTTGCGGCGTCCGCACCGGCCGCGAGCTTTGCGGCGCCCGCCCTGGCTGCGGTCCCGCCTCCTCCCGCATCGGCTTCGGTGCCTCCGGCTGCCTCCATGGTGTTTGCACCCCAGGCAGCCTCCTCGATGGGATCGTC
Source organism: Triticum dicoccoides (assembly GCF_002162155.2). Taxonomy (NCBI): domain Eukaryota; kingdom Viridiplantae; phylum Streptophyta; class Magnoliopsida; order Poales; family Poaceae; genus Triticum; species Triticum dicoccoides. The sequence continues at coordinate 76,592,457 of NC_041382.1, read as the reverse complement.
TTCGCCGCCGCCGTTTCACTTCGGTCATCTCATCACCATCAAGCTCTCCGCAGACAACTACATCTTCTGGCGTGCGCAGGTTCTCCCGCTCTTGAGGAGTCACTACCTGCTAGGCTACGTCGACGGATCGCTTCCCTGCCCACCCGCGCTGGTAGACAGCGTGCACGGTCCGGTCTACAATCCGGCCCATCGCGTCTGGACGGGGCAGGACCAGGCGAACCTCTCCTCCATCCAGGGGTCGCTTTCGCCGGCAGTTGCCGGCCTTGTTGTCTTCGCGAAGACGTCTCATGAGGCCTGGACCATCCTTGAGCGCACCTTTGCAGCGCAGTCCCAGGCTCGTGTCTCTGCACTCCGTCGTCAGCTTGGAGAGTGTCAGAAGCTTGACTCCACGGCCACTGAGTTCTACAACAAGGTCAAGGGCCTTGCCGACACATTGGCCTCCATTGGACAGCCCCTCACCGACTCCGAGTTCAACTCGTTTATTGTCAATGGTCTTGATGAGGAGTATGATGCCTTAGTCGAGATCATCAACGAGCGGGGTAACTCGACACCCATGTTGGCACACGAGGTTTTCTCTCGGCTTCTTCTCACTGAGCAACGGGTCGAGACTCGCCGCACCAGGGGCACTGGCTCTCTCTCGGCCAACATCGCCACCAAGGGTGGCCGCTCTTCTTCATCACCCCGGTCTCCCTTGGGGCTGCCACCGTCGCCCGCCTCGGCCCCCTCCCACCTACTGTGACCTTACCGGGGGCTGGCGGTCCACGTGTGTGTCAGCTTTGTGGCCGCGATGGGCACTGGGCCTCCAAGTGTCATAAGCGCTTCCAGCGAAGCTTCCTTGGTCTTGGCAATGGCGGCAAAGATACATGCAACAATGCCCGTCAGGTCGCCATGGCTGATCGTCCCGCGCCGCAGAAGCACCAGGGACACACTCAGTCCTACTCCATCGATCCACACTGGTACATGGACTCTGGGGCGACAGAGCATCTGACCAGCGAGATGGGGAAGCTTCACACTCGTGAACCCTATCATGGCTCCGACAAGATCCACACCGCCAATGGAGCAGGTATGCACATCTCTCATATTGGTCAAGCATCTCTTCTCACTAGACATGCCAATAGGAGTCTTCAGCTTCACAATGTTCTTCGCGTTCCATCTGTGACCCGCAATCTTCTTTCAGTTCCTAAACTCACACGTGATAATAATGTGCTTTGTGAATTTCACCCTTTTGATCTTTTTATTAAGGATCGGGGCACGAGGGACATTCTTCTTAGTGGGCGGTTGTGCCAGGGTCTCTACCGTCTGGAGCATCCTGGCGTCACTCGCGTTTTCAGTGGAGTTCGGGTCTCTCCGTCACAGTGGCATGCTCGTCTTGGTCACCCGGCCACACCTATTGTCTGTCATATTTTGCGTCGTCATGAGCTTCCTAGTTTGTCTAGTAATAAAGATGTAGCAGTGTGTGATGCTTGTCAGCAGGGGAAGAGTCATCAACTTCCTTTTTCGGAGTCCAGTCGTGAGGTGAAACATCCATTAGAACTTGTGTTTTCAGATGTATGGGGTCCTGCTCAGACTTCTGTCAGTGGTCATAATTACTATATCAGTTTCGTTGATGCTTATAGTCGCTTTACCTGGCTTTACCTTATTAAACGCAAATCTGATGTGTTTGATATTTTTGTTCAGTTTCAAAAACATGTTGAACGTCTTCTCAAGCATAAAATTGTTCATGTCCAGTCGGACTGGGGGGGAGTATCGCAACCTCAACTCCTTCTTTCAGTCGCTTGGGATAGCTCATCATTTAGCATGTCCACATACACATCAGCAGAATGGTTCAGTCGAACGTAAGCATCGTCATATTGTTGAAGCTGGTCTTACTCTTTTGGCCCATGCATCTGTTCCATTTCGGTTTTGGAGTGATGCTTTCACCACTGCATGCTTTCTCATCAATCGTACTCCTACTCGTGTTTTAAACATGAAGACTCCCATTGAGGTTCTCCTTAATGAACAACCTGATTATACCTTTCTCAAGGTATTTGGGTGTGCTTGCTGGCCGCATCTTCGTCCATATAACAAGCGCAAGCTTGAGTTTCGTTCTAAGAAGTGTGTTTTCCTTGGCTATAGCTCTCTTCATAAAGGTTACAAATGTCTTCATGTTCCCACTAATCGTGTCTATATATCTCGGGACGTCGTGTTTGATGAGCATGTTTTTCCCTTTGCCAACCTTCCTGTGTCCACTGTCGAACCACCATCCCTGCATTCATCCTCTGTTGCTTCTGACCAATTTGATGATGTTGCATACTCTCCTTTGCTGTTACCTAACCATGGTGCAGGAACCGGACGTGGAGCTCGTTTGGAGCTGTTGGAGGATTCACCATCATCATCGTCGTCTTCTGGTGGGCATGTCGATCGCCCTCTGTTGCATGGCATCGATTCGCGTGCCCATGCATGGTCACCCGACGAGCCCGTCGCGCCGAGCATCTCCACTGCTCGGTCTGCTACGCCAGTGATCGCCGAGTCTCCAGCGGCTCGGCCTTTTTCGCCAGTGGCCGCCGAGTCGCCCGTGGCTCGGCCCGTCACGCCGTCTTCGCCCGCGGCTCGGGTCCTCACGTCGCCTTCATCAGCGGATCGGCCCGCGACACCGGCCGCGCCACGGCCCACTATGCCGAGCTCGCCATCGGCCCGGTCTGGGATGCCGGAGTCGCCAGCTGCTTCGTCTGCTCTGCCGGTTTCGCCGGTGGGCCGGCCTTCTTCGCCGACTGAGTTCGAGGCTACCGTGCCTGGCTCCTCGTCACCGCCTGACTCGTCAACGTCGCCGTCCTCCAACCCGTTGCAGGCTGCTCCGTCGACCTTGGTGGTTCCTGTGTCTCGACCACATACACGCAGTCGCAGTGGCATTTTCGAACCTAAGGAACGTACGGATGGTACGGTTGCTTGGTTGGCTGCTTGTTTGGCTGCTGCTGTTGCGGATCCATCTTCTGAGCCTCGCTCATATCAGGCTGCCCTGCGCATTCCACATTGGCGAGAGGCTATGGAGCAGGAGTTTCATGCTCTTCTTCGTAACAAGACATGGACTCTCGTTCCTCCACCACCACGGGTAAATGTTATTGACTCAAAATGGGTATTCAAAGTGAGGATCTATTGAGCGTTACAAAGCGCGACTTGTTGCTCGCGGTTTTCGGCAGCGTCATGGTCTTGACTATGAGGACACCTTCAGTCCTGTCGTCAAGCCTACCACTATTCGGCTTCTTCTCTCCATTGCTGTTTCTCGTGGTTGGTCCCTTCGTCAACTTGATGTGGAGAATGCTTTTCTACATGGATTTTTGGAGGAAGAGGTTTATATGAAACAGCCGCCTGGTTTCTCTGATCCTGATCGTCCTGACTATATCTGTCGTCTTTCCAAAGCACTATATGGTTTGAAGCAAGCTCCTCGTGCCTGGCATGCCCGCCTTGCCTCTGCCCTTCGTGCTCATGGGTTTGTGCCGTCCACTGCTGACACTTCATTATTTCTTCTACAGAAGCCAGAAGTCACTATGTATCTTTTGGTATATGTCAATGATATTATCCTTGTCAGCTCTTCTCAGTATGCTGCTGATGCTCTTGTCTGCTCTCTTGGTGCTGATTTTGCGGTCAAAGATCTTGGGAAGCTTCACTACTTTCTTGGAGTTGAGGTCACTTCTCGTGCTACTGGTCTTGTCCTTACGCAGAAGAAGTACTCCTTGGAGTTGTTACAAAAAGCCGGCATGCTGAAGTGCAAACCGACCACCACACCCATGTCGTCTACCGACAAGATAACAGCTGTTGATGGTGAGCTTTTGTCTCCTGCGGATGCCACAGAGTACAGAAGCATTGTTGGTGGACTTCAGTACTTGACGATCACGAGACCAGATATCTCTTATGCTGTTAACAGGGTTTGTCAGTATCTTCAGGCTCCCAGAGATACTCATTGGGCTGCTGTTAAACGCATTCTTCGTTATGTTCAGTTCACCCTGACTTTTGGTATGCATATTCGGCCGACTTCCTCTCGGGTCCTTTCGGCCTTCTCTGATGCAGATTGGGCTGGTAGCCCAGATGACAGGCGATCCACGGGGGGTTATGCAGTATTCTTTGGCTCTAATTTGATCGCCTGGAGTGCTCGGAAACAGGCTACTGTGTCACGTAGCAGTACTGAAGCTGAGTACAAGGTTGTGGCTAATGCTACTGCAGAGATTATTTGGGTGCAGTCTTTGCTTCAGGAGTTGGGTTTGTCTCAATCACAGCCTCCTATTCTTTGGTGTGATAACATCGGTGCTACATACCTTTCTGCAAATCCAGTATTTCATGCCCGAACGAAACACATTGAAGTTGACTATCACTTTGTACGGGAACGTGTATCACAGAAGCAACTTCAGATCAAGTTTATCTCGTCTAAGGATCAACTTGCAGATATCTTCACTAAGCCTTTACCACTGCCACAGTTTGAGGCTTGTAGGCGCAATCTTACCCTTCTCAGTTCTTTAGAAAGTGGCTAAGATTGAGGGAGGGTGTTAGACTATGTATAACTTCTGTACCTATGTACGTATTGTAACACAACCATTATATATAATGAGATAAGCCACCCCTAGAGGGTTGTGCTGGTTCCCAAAACTTATTGTCTTACAGAAAGAAAATGGGAAAAGGAAAACCCCGTAGAAACAGAAAACAAAAGTAAAAAATGAAGCAAAATACCATTAAATTGGAAAGAAAATGATATAGAAAACTGAAGCAAAATAATGACAAAATTTGCACACAAGGTGCACATAAATTGCGCTTTGTTATAATATGCAAGAATAAACATGTAATAGTGAAATTTTTCAGAAAAATATTTTTTTCTAAAGAAAGAATGAACTAGTGGCATTGGTATTTGATCCATGGTGTCTCTACTTCTCCGGATCAAAATAATGAATTAGTGGTTTCGGTATTACCGGTTAAGAAGAAATAAAAGTAAAAAAACAATAATGAATTTTTTGCAGATGGTTTGAATAGAAATTGCGCCTTTTTACAATATACAAGAATAAGCACAAATAGTGAAATTTGACAAAAAAAATATACATCCTAAGTAGGAATGAGTTAGAGGTATTGATATTATCCTTAAAGAATAAAGAAAATGAGATAAAAACTTAAACAAAATTAAAATAGTGGAGTTTTCTAAGAAATAATGAATTAGTGTCATTGGTTTCCCGTTAACAAGAAAGGAACAGAAAAAATGAAATATTTTGCAAACAATTTGCACATAATTTTCCCATTTTTAGTGTACATATAATCATGAAATTTTGGCACATATTATATAGTATTTGTTTCTATATAATTACGCTCAGCCAAAAACCCACAAAAAACAAAAAGAACCAATAAAGGAAAGAAAAGGGAAAAAAGAAAAACCCATTGAAACAGAAAATAGAAATAAAAAATGAAGCAAAAATACCCTTAAATAGGAAAGAAAATGATAAGAAAAACTAAAACAAAATAATGACAAAATTTGCACACAATCTGCACATAAATTGCACTTTGTTATAATATGCAAGAATAAACACATAATATTGATTTTTTCGCAAAAAAAGAAACTTTTCTAAAGAAAGAATGATTTAGTGGCATTGGTATTTGATCCATGATGTCTCTACGTCTCCAGATCAAAATATTGAATTAGTGGTATCGATACTAAGAAAAGTAAACAAAAAATGACAAAATTTGCACGTTGTTTGATTAGAAACTGCGCTTTTTTTATAATGTGCAAGAATAAGCACAAATAGTGAAATGTCACAAAAAAATCCTAAGTAGGAATGAATTAGAGGTATTGGTATTACCCTTAAAGAATAGAGAAAATGAAATAAAAACTTCAACAAAATTAAAATATTGAAGTTTTCTAACAAATAATGAATTAGTGTCATTGGTTTCCCGTTAGGAGGAAAGGAACTGAAAATAATAATACAAATAATGAAATATTTGGCAAATAAGTTGCACAGAAGTTGCGCATTTTTTGTAATATGCAGGAATAAGAATATAATAGTGTAATTTTCACAGAAAGGAAATTTCCTGAGAAGAAATGACACATTGGTATTATAATTAAAGAATAAAGGAAATAAAATAATACTAAAACCTAAAACCAAAGTTTTCAAGAAAGAATGTATTATTGTCTTACGTATTACTCTTTTAGAAAAAATAAAATGAAATAAAAACAAGAACAAAATCAAAATAATGAGGTATTCTAAGGAAAAATGAATTATTAACATTGGTATTACCCGTTAAGAAGAAGAAAAATAAATAGACAATAAAAAAAATCCAAATATTAGTTTTTCTAAGAAAAAATGAATTAGGGGCATTATCATTACCCATTTAAAAAGAGAAAAAAAGTTTGCAAAACTTGCACACAACTTCGCTCTTAAATTACACTTTTTTTTTACGCAAACAATAATCATATAGTAGTGTAATTTTCGCAAAAATTGTAAATTATTTATATGTGTACACTACACTCACCCAACATCCCAAAAAATATCCACCAAATAAAAATAAAACCAACTAACAAAGAGAAACAGAAAAAACAAAAGCAAAAGCACATAAAAAAATAAAAAACGAAGGGAGAGAGAGGAGGGCCGGATCACACAGTTAATGGGCTTCGGCCCCGAAGGAAATCAACCAACCGACCCAGATAGGGGTCAGTCAAAAAAGAAGAAGAAGCCCACAACAACAAACACCACAGGTCAGGGGAAAAACACAGCACAAATCTGAAAGAAAAATCTAGTGGCCACAAAATCGACTGGCCCAAAAGTGAACTTTCAGTTAACTGAAATGTAGCTTAAGTGTATTCTTATGCAAGTCTGCCATAGATACGGATCTATGTATAACAAGCGAGATCCATTCTTACCCAAGGGTTTAAAAGCCGGTAGTAGTTCGCCATTTATTTTGACCTAAAAGTTCACAGTGGTGACACACCGCATAACAAGCGAGATCCATTCTTCTCCAAAACCAAGTCGTTGCATTATACCTTGTAAATATGCCCACTTAACTCTCTATCATTGGCTTTTATCATATCGATCTTGACGCACACCATCCTTGTCTACCTTTTTTTCTTCCAAATAGAGTGTATGCATTCATATAATGTGAGGACATTGTCGATAATAAGTCGTCCAGGGACGAAAGCACTATTTTACTCTGCAACTATTTCATTTGAGTTATGCGAAGCTAGCCATATAGCATTGTCACCATGAGCTGGTGTGATTTCGGGCACCACCCTCGTTCACCATACAAACACTTACCTACCTACTCATACTAGGATTAAGATCTATCCCTATCCCGACAGCCACCGCACCTGTTTCTGTTTACAACTGTATTACCAGACTATCATGCACACCAGGGCCCCAAGCTAGCCATGGTCCTCCACACTAGGCAGCAGTACCACATGCAGAGGCAAACAAAAACCTCCATCTTTTCGGCAAGAAAGAAAAGCCAGCACCGCCTCTGCACAATGAGCTACTCCTACTTGTTCTCTTTCAGCTTTCCACCACAACTGAATAGTGTGCTCCACTCCGTCAGTACAATGCTAGACTGTCACTTTCTTGTCCAAGCCTGCCATACATACGGATCTATCTGCCGTCACAACAGCAACAATAAGAGAAAAATACTCATGTTACAAACTCAAGTGTTTTTAAGGCATGTACAATGATGGCATAAGGATACAAATATCTCATGACAAAAAGTAATTTGAATATATGTATTGATTTTTTCTCCTCAATGCAAGCTACTATTAGTGAACCTCATCAAAAAATAAAAAATGATTCTCAGTACATATGCATCCCTCCTCTTTACTTCCATTTTTTTCAACTTTATGCACTGGATCACACTTTTCTCTCTAAACACCCGCCTTCTGGTCTGAACCTATTTTTTCTGTCATCCGATCCTACATGACATGTGAGGCATCAACCTGAGACTATGCATTGGCCATGCCCTAGGCCTCGCTAATGGAGTCACCTGCTGGCTAGTTAAGCTGCATTAAGATTTCACACCTATGTGTATTCCGCATGCGTAAGAGTGTGGCGATGCTAACCAAGTGAGCCACTATCAAATTATTACCATTATCCTGCTATATGAGACATGCCATTGCCATGCATCAATCACACACGAAGAGCTTCCTTCTCCTCCACCAACACGGCGGGCTTGCTGCTGACATCGAGGAGCAGCTTCACGACGGACCTCATCGAAGGCCGGTTGATCGGGAGGCTGGACGCGCAGAGCAGAGCCACGCCGAGCACCCTGCGCATCTCGTCCCTGCAGGTGCACGACTCGCCGGCGAGCCTTGGGTCCAGCACCGAGTCCAGCCCCTCGCGCTCGACGCCGCCGCGCACCCACCTCACCAGGTCCTTGTCGCCGAGCTCCGGCCCCACGGCCCTCTTGCCGGTCACCAGCTCCAGCATCACCACGCCGAAGCTGTACACGTCGCTCTTCTCCGTGATGCGCAGCGTGTACGAGTACTCTGGAGTTCACACACATCACGGTCATCAGTTCATCGGCAAATTAGTAAAGTCCGGGATAAAGAACCGTTGGCGGCTCACCGGGAGCGATGTAGCCGCACGAGCCGGCGATGGCTGACACGGCGTTGGGGCCGCCGCGGTTGTCGTCGATGACCCGGGCGACGCCGAAGTCGGCGATCTTGGCGCCGAACTCGGCGTCCAGCAGGATGTTGTTGGACTTGACGTCCCGGTGCACGATCGGCGGCGCGCAGTCGTGGTGGAGGTAGGAGAGCCCCTCGGCCGCGTCGACCATGATCCTGCGCCGCATCGGCCAGTCCAGCAGGCCTCCCTTGCCGCCGTGGAGGAGGTCGCCAAGGCTGCCGTTGGGCATGTACTCGTAGACCAGCAGGCCGCGGTCACCGCTGCGGAGGCAGCACCACAGCTTCACGATGTTCTTGTGCCGGATCCTGCCCAGCGTCGCCACCTCCGCCTCGAAGGTATCCGTCATGCCGTCCTTGTGTTTCCTCGCCGCGGCGGCGCCGCCGACGGCCCGCAGCTTCTTGACGGCCACGACATCCTCGTTCCCGAGGACGGCTCTGTACACCTTGCCCGCCGCGCCCGTGCCGACCACGTTGTCCTCGTCGTCGAGACAGCTCAGGAGGTCCTCCTCCTCGAACTCCACCTTGTGGAACGACGTGACTATCCACTTGCTATCGCCGGGCTCCTCGCCGCGCTTCTTGTGCTGGCTCTGGCTCCGGCACTTGTACCAGAACCACGCGACGCCAAGGATGAGTATGGCGACGGCAAAGGTGAGCACGGACTCGACGCTCCCGACGAGGCTGTGGCGGCGGGTGGCTGCTCTCCGCGCACCGGAGCATGCGCCTCGGCAGAGGGCTAGGTTGCCCAAGAAGCTGTCATCGTAGATGTCGCCGGAGAACAGAGGAGACAAATTGCCGGCGAGCCGGTTGTTGGACAGGTTGAACATGCTCAGCTTAAGGCTCTCCAGTTGCACAGGCACGCCGCCGGTGAACTCGTTGTTGGACAGGTCAAGCGAATTCAGCACAGGGAGCTCCCCGAGCTCCGGCGGGATGTTCCCGGTGAGACGGTTATGGGCAAGGTCGAGCTGTGTTAGCTTCTGCCACCGCCGAACACCATGTGGCAGCTCGCCGGAGAAGGAATTATTCCGTAAATCAAGCCGGGCGAGCGTGGACACATCAGCGAGTGTCGCCGGCAGAGGACCAGAGAACTGATTATTGGCGGCCGACAGCTCGACCAGCCTTGTCAAGCTGCCTATATGCGCCGGCAGCACGCCGGCGAAGTGGTTGTCTGATATCAGCAGCTGCGATAGGTTCTTCGCCAAGGCAATGGTTGGCCCCATGGTGCCGGACAGAGCGTTGCCGGCGAGCTCCAGCAGGTACAGGCGTGGCAGGCCCCACATGTCCGGCGGCATGGCTCCAGACAGCCGATTGTTGGGCAGCCGCACACGCGTCAACGTCCGGCATTGCCCCAGCTCCTGCGGAATCGAGCCCGAGAGCTCGTTGTTCAGGATCAGAAGCTGCTCCAGCTTCCCCGCGCTGCAGAGAGTCGCCGGAATGCGGCCGGAAATCCCGTTGTCTGACAGGTCGAGGAACTTGAGCGGGCAGTTCCTCCCGAACTCCGGCGGCAACTCCCCGACGAGGCGGTTACTGAACAGCCTCAGGTCGTTCAACGCAGGCGCCTTATCCAGCGTCGACGGCACGGGGCCTGACAGCTCGTTCTCGTACAGGTGCAAGCTCTCCAGCCTCGGCGCGAGGAACAGGTCCGCCGGTATCTCGCCGGACAGCCTGTTCATGGCGGCGTCCAAGAACCTCAGCTTCTTGAGCCCGCCCATTCCCCCCGGCAGCCTCCCGGAGAGGTTATTCTTGTAGAGCTCGATCTGGACGAGGTTCTCCAAGCGCCTGATGCTCTCCGGGATCTCGCCGGTGAGGTTGTTGGTGGAGAGGTCAAGGTTGACGAGGCTCCTCAAAGCGCCAATGGAAGACGGTATCCGCCCGACGAGGCAACACCCAGCGAGCCACAGCACGCGGAGGCGCGGGAGCCCATCGGCGAAAGCATCCGGCAAAGACGACGGCGCAAAGGGGTTGTACGCGAGCAGGAGCTCCTGGAGGGAGCTGACATTCGCCAGGAACGCCGGGAACTCGCCGGAGAGGTCGTTGCCGGCGAGGCTGAGCGTGGCGAGCGAGGCGAACCCCGCGCCGTAGCTGCTGGGCACCTCTCCGGAGAAGGCGTTCCCGGCGAGGTCGAGGTGCCTCAGATTCGGCAGCGCGGCGAGGCAGGGAGGGAGGGGGCCGGCGAGCGAGTTGTAGGAGAGGTCGAGGCGCAGGAGGGACCTCAGCGAGCAGAGCTGGGTCGGGAACGCGCCGGCGAGGGAGAGGTTGGAGAGGAGGAGCGAGGCGATGGCTGGGTCAGCGGAGGACCGGCAGAGGACGTGCGGCCAGCGGCACGGGGAGAGGGAGGGGGGCAGGGACGGGTCCCATGCCGCGAGCGCGGAGGCGGGGTCGGAGAGCGCGGCCTTGGCGGCGAGGAGGCGGGTGAAGTTGGCGGGGAGGGGCGTGGCGGCGGCGGCGGTGGCGAGGAGGAGGCACAGGAGGAGGAGGGGAGTCATGGCATTGGTGTGGGGTGAGAGCGGAGAAGTGGGAGTGGAGGAAGTGGTGGTGGTGGTCGTGGGCTTAACTGCACAGCAAACTGCACACTTCTCAACTGCACAGCAAACTGCAGCGGAATCAAGATTTAGACTGGCATCCGCACACTTCTCAAAGATTTGGAGAAGAAAATGTAAGCCAGTAGGCATACTTTGTAGTAATGATGAACTGTGACAATAACACAATTCTGAAAATATGATGCACTTACAACAAAGTCCGAGGCTTCTTCCTCCTAGAACCAAATATGATTTATGATGAGCTAGCTTAATACAGTTACTTCGAGCATGCAACCAAAAACTGGAGTAATTTACATCTACTATCCTACCTAAACTGAATTTTCTTCTTCTTAGCCTTAGCATGGTTTCCTTCATTCTCACAACAAACAAAACACTCGATGATGACTGACACAATAGTTTTACTCCATGGAGACCTTGCCAAAGCAGCGAGATCATTCTGGATGTAGAAGGAAATGTTGTACTCCCTCCGTTCACTTTTGTAAGTCGTTTCAGACAAATCAAAATAGATTGTTTTGCACATTATCTGAAATATCTTCAAAGTCTTATAAAAGTGAACAGAGGGAGTATCTTTTATAATTTGCTATACTGCTCTTTAAACAGTTAATGACAAAATAACATGTGATGAGAAAGTTAGTGGTCAGGTACAAATACCAGGAGAAAATAGGGTACATGGTTGAAGTCCTTAGATTGGTTCATTGAAGAAAATGTCGATGCCAGAGTCTCGTGCAGAAACCGAATTTCTGTTCCATTTCATGCTCCAAGAAAAGACTGCAGGGCCCCAGTGTTATGAAGAACAGTCGAAAACACAAATACAGTAGATTGCAACTATTATTTCTCTGCTTGCTTTGTTATGTCAGCTCTAGACTTGCTCCAGTGTGAGTTTTGATCCTGGGCTATGTGCTCTGTAATCGTGGTAGTATGAGGATTGTGTATTAGTGCTTGACTTGGTTTGAACTTCCATGGCGCGGAAGACCTGAACTCGGTTTTGTTTCCTTTGCTTGGTTTCTATAAATGAAATCGGAGCGAAAACCCTCATTTGCTCAAAAGATAAATAAATACCGCAACGATATATGGTTAGAACTAAACAGTAAGTAGTTGGAAATAGATCGTACACTGGTTGTCCTTAAGTATAAAAAATAGCAGGCATAAGTATGGTCAAATAGCAGTATTTATTGAAGCTACATATGGTGATGGACGAGAAGGCTGAGGGGCAGAGGAGTCATGACACTAGTGTGGGTGAGAGCACAGGAGTGGAACCCCCCCTCGCTCCTAGGAGTGACATGAGGTAACCCTAGCCGCTGTCCTTGGATCTCTACAACAACAAAAACAAACCTTTAATCTCAAACAAGTTGCGGTAGGCTAGAGGTGAAACTTATAAGATCTCGCAACCAACTCATGGTTTTGGCTCTCTGGTAATACTCCAGTCCTTCAGATCCCTCTTTACGGACTCCTCCCAACCTCTCTACCCCGACCTCTTTTGGCATTATCGACACGCTTTAGCTGTCCGAAATGCACTGGCGCTTCTGGAGGCATGCTCTCAGTACCAGTATGGTCGACACATCCATTGTCCCCGTGGCAGCAACTTCAAAAATGTTGCCATGACGACCACAAAAACATGTTGCCATGGTTAGTAAAGATTCCTTTTTGCCATGGAAACTTAAAGCATGTTGCCATGTTAATTAAAATGTCACCCATTGCATTTTTCAAACTTGTTTTGCCAGGTCAACTACTACTGCATACTTTCCCATAATGTTAACAAAAATTGCCGTGATTTTGGAGGACAAATTCCAAGGATTTGGCAACACAAAACAATTTCTACGAAAAAATTGCATTTTGATTTGGGACGCATTTTTTTTCTAAAATTGCCCATGTGACTTCCAACTATTTTTACCATGTAAACCAAAGTTGCCATGACACATAACCAAGAGTAACAAATTGCTCCTTAAAATTTTGTAAACCCCAATTTGTGATCACAAGAGCCAACACAAATATTCATGGCGACACCCACAGTTTGGCAGAGTGTGAACTAGATCGTGGTTTTGTACATTTTGCAATCTGCAAAGCTTCAGGGACACTAGATGATTTTTTCTCTTAATAATAAATATAATAATAATAATGACATAATGTTTTTGCAGGTTATATAGACATATTTTAGAGTGTAGATTCACTCATTTTGCTTCATATGTAGTCATTTGTTGAAATTTTTAAAAAGATAAATATTTAGGAACGGAGGGAGTAGTTCACAATGGCAATGACAGTCATCTCTTACCTACCATGTCACTCCCTTTTTTCTAGTAGATATAAAAACCTACCACCTCACTGAAAATAATGAATCGTGCTTTGAAACGCCAGAAACTCCTAGCTAGAGAGGCAAAACATTGCTACTACCAAAATGGAGCGCATAGCTAGGAACCAGCCGTTGCCCCCGTTGATGTACTAGTAGTATAATTATACAGCGTCGGGGTGTAGGCAAAAGTGGTTACGAAGTGCAGTTCGCTGTAGTACGCGATTTGAGCTGCTTCTCTATCCGCTTGCTTGCTTCTCTGCTGATGGCGACTGTGAACGGGAACGAATTTGTACCACTCGGCCGGCTCCTCCTCGACGTGGCCTGCAGCAACGGCAACTAGCAGCTTCTTATCCCCTACAAGACGGAGCTCTCTCATGCACGTGCTGCTGCTCCCGACCTCGTGAGCGTACAGGGCTCCACCCGGCTCCTGCACCAGCAGGTGCCCCCGCTGCAGGGCGTGCGCGCCCGGGACACGCCGCCAGACGCGGCCCAGGTTCAGATAGCTTCGGCTGTAATGCACGCCGGTGACCGTGTGCGGCATGGCGGTGACGTTGTGCGGCCAGCAGCCGCCGTCCCACTCGCCGTACCACGTGAACTGGACGCCGCACAGGCCCAGCTTCGCCCCCGGGTACCTGCATGAGATCTGCGTCGCCGGCATCTGGCCGTGGACCAGCCGATCGGCGGCCGAGGTGATCTCCTCCGTGGCCAGGTCGAAGCGCGCGTTCCTGAAGGTCCCGGCCGCCGTTCTGCCGAGCCAGTACACCGCCCCGTCGCAGCACGCCGGCTTCTTCTCCGCGAAGCCGTCGTGCTTGTACGGCACCCCGTGCAGGTCGGTGCGGATGCGCACGCTCCTCCACCCCTTGTCCGCTCCCACGGTGCACACATGCAGGTGCAGCTCCTTCTCCACGGCGGCGCCGTCCTTGTCTTTGCTGGGAAGAGAGTTGGATGTATAGCCGTGCACGTGCACGATCTTGTACTGCCTCGTGGTGGAGTCGAAGCTGAAGCAGTACTCGCCGTCGACCGTGCTCCCGTGCTTGGCCGGCGAGAGCGGCACGTCGATGGACGCGCCGGCCCAGGGATCCACCACCCTGATGGCGTTGGCGTGCTTGAGGAGGAAGCAGAGCAGGCTGTTGCACGCGCCTAGCAGTCTGGCCGATCTGTCGACGGTGAACCTGGCCGCGAGGTTCCACTGCTCGTCGAAGAGGAACCCATGGCCGAGCATCGCAGGGACGCCTTTCCCCGCGTTGCATCCCCGAAAGAAGGCGATGGTGTGGGTCGGGGCGGCCGGCCGGCGGAGCCTCAGCGCGTCTGCGATGACGTCGCGCCAGTGCTTGCAGACGCGGCGCAGGCGGCGGAGGTGGAAGGACGGGAGGTGCAGCAGGATGGCGGCTTGGAGGCGCGGCGGGATGTAGGCGGCAATGGCATTGGTGGCGCCACCGCATTGCAGCCCTCAACTGCCAAACCAAAAAATTGGTCATTGACCAAGCCTGGCTTCCGGTTTGGATGGGAACCAATATTTTGGTGCACCCAGCCAACTCCCACTTCCCAAGTTCAGCTCGACGCCAAAAAGTTGGCAAGTCTGGGGCGCCCGAATCCTGCGCCAATAAATTGGCTAGCCAACGATTGGCAGGGCTCACATAGGCAAGAACCAAACAGCCCCGAATCTTGGCTCGGAACCACGAAGCGACCTGGCCGTGCCCTAACTTGGGATATGTATATATTTTCGTGATCGACATTGTAGAGGCCGGTTCTACTCCGATCCATTGCATCCGTCGGAGTCGTGACCACGCACGTGTGTTAATTAGGAATGATCACGACGTGTAAAGGCGTGTAGGTTTAGGAGTTGTACGTCGACAAAATATCTCTCTCCGGCCGAAACCCAAGCGTGATCAGCACCTATTGGCTTGCGCTCGGACTCGCGAACCCTTCCGCCTCCTCCACTCACCGCCTGGCGCGTACGACCCAAAACCCTAGCCCCTTTCCTTACTTTTTTCGTTCGTGGGCACCGTACTCGCCATCCGCTTCTGTGGCACCGACGTGTGCAACGCGGCACCGCCTACTGTTCTTCGACGTCAAGGAGGTGCCACAGGGGGGCATCATGGAGATGGGCACAAGTAAACGCAGCAAGAATTCGAAGCAGGTTGATGGATTTTGGCCGTGGATGACACTCACGTACGTAGACGTTGTAGGAGGTTGATGGAGTAATCAGGGAGCTAGCTAGCTTGCAGCGGTGCCTTCATTATTGACATGGCATGTTGAAAAACAAGACATTGAAAAGGAATATCATTTCTAAACATGCATCACATTCTTCACAATCATTTTATCTAGATCTCCGTAGTAGGTATGTTGTTTAGCCGTTTTCACAAGTTTATCCTGTAGGAGATTGTATGGGGAATAAGCTATAAAGCAATATTTTGAGACCACTGGTGTGGTTGGAACGATTGATGATGAGCGACATGTAATTTTGTTGTCCCGTGGCAATACATGGTCACTCTACTAGTCACATAATAGATGTATAGCTCTAACGATGTGTTTTGCACAACGGCTTCACAGAAGAGTATTAACAGACAACATCCTCTTTTAGTTTCTTTCCATCCTATTTGTGAAAAACATGGTTCATGATCTTCATAAAGCTAAGTATAACTAAACAAATTTGTTCAAACTACACCTTCTATCCTCACCGTCCATTTTTGCAGCAAAGTTTGTGCAGGCAAACTTCTCTTTTTTGTTTCTCCCAAATAAAAGAACATTTGAACTAACTTTGCAAATCAACATCACACAAGTATTATCATGTACAGAAACATTTTCGGGTTTTTTGGGGCAACACAAATTTAAAAAAAATGTTACAACTCATTCAAAATTTGAAATTTGACACATTTATATTTTATACAAAAAACATTTTATACAAAGAGTGGCACTTATGCATAGTTAACCTACAAAGTTTCAAGGTCGAATGTTCTCTTGTTTGGAAGAAACGAAGAAGATAAATTTATATATAAGGATGGCATGGATCTTGACGCAAACTGAATGGTCTAGATAGAAAGTGTAGCTACATGAGGGTGTGAAAAACCCACTCTCCACAAATGGAATAAATTAAGACAGACCGGTGAATGTTTATGCTTGGGAATTCTCAAAAGTATCAGGTGAATACGAAAGGTTTGCTGATCCGTAGGTATATTATCGCTAGCGGATGTGCTCTAGTTATTGCACATCTAAGTGAGTGAATCAAGCATAAAAAAAGAAAAAAAGAAAAAGAAAATGTTCACACGAATCTCGCCGTACGATCAATGACATAGGACTTAGATGTGCAATACTTATAACACATCTAGATGTGCTTTAACAAAACTGCTAAACATATACATAGAATTACAGAATAAACAGAGTAAAGAAAGACAGAGAAACACAAGAATTAACTATATGGGTGTGTCTAGGACACATCTAGATGTGCTCTAGTTATTGCACATTTAAGTGAGTGAATCAAACATAAAGAGAAAAAGAAAAAAAGAAAAAGAAAATATCCACACGAATCTCAATGTAAGATTAATGATATATGACTTAGATGTGCAATATTTATGGCACATCTAGATGTGCTTTAGCAAAACTGTAACTATATTTTGTTCAACATCAAACGTGTCCAGATTTTCTCCATGTACGTCCAGCCAGCTGATCGCCAGTTTCCCGACAGATCACAAGAAGCTTGCAACCAGTGCAACTAGCAATACGGCGTAAGAGAAGCCTTCCAGCCGTTCTGATCCTGCACACAGAGAACCAATTACCAAACGATCGACAAACGGAGTCATACGTCGGAACAATCTGCATATACGTACACACAAAAGCACGGCGATCTCAGAACTGATCTGCTCACCTGAGGATGGCGGCGGCGGCGGCGGCAACGCGGCAGTGAAGGGATATTCAGGCGTCAGCGGCGGAAGCGGCTTGCCTGAAGAACAGAACATAAAATCAAGGACGATGGCAACAGATTCGATAGTAAAAAAAATACACTCGGTATGTACGATCACGAACCTGCGCACGAACGAGTGATGGACATGAGGATGGAGCCGTCGCCGAGGCACCTGGAGGTGACGTTGACCATGGCGCGGGAGCTGTCGAACTCCGGCCCCATGAGCCGCGCGACGTCGCCGCGCAGGACGTGCATGAGGCAGCACGGCTGCTGCGCCACCGTGGTGTTCACCTGGACGCAGCAGGGCAGCGGGATCGCGTCGGTGCGGTGCTCGATGAAGTCCAGGCACGACAGAAGGCGCTCAAGCGTCGGCACGCACGTCGTTGCCGTCTCGTCGGAGCCACCGCCGACGGCGGTGGGGTTAGCTCCGGCCGCGGATGCCGGCGTGATTGCCGCGGCGGCGATGGCGATCAGGAGGACGACGCAGGCGAAGATCGGTTTGGACGCCATTGCGTGTACGGGAGTTGTGCGTGTGCAAGAAACTTAGGTCGTCGTATGGTGTCCGGTTGGCTACGTCGCCGGATGGGCTATATAGTGACGCGGGTTTTAGAATTCAGATAAAGCTGCATTCAGAGTATCATTACCGGTCTCTCCTTTGTTTGAAAAAACATTAATAGTCATCTTTTTAAATGGAAAACTACATTTTTTTTAACTCCCTCGAAAGTATAAAAATCGTCCCTCAACTTTTTAAATCAGATAAGTTTAATTTCTCGTACCACTTCCGGTGGTTCCCGTCGTACGTGGATACGTTTTTTACTAAAAACTTGACATGTCTTTCGGATTTGATTGACACATCACAGTCGACTTCACTGCCACTCCGTTATTCCCCAAATCTCCATTGTGCACTGCGCGGAGGAGGCGTACTTGTGCAGCGGCCACGGGACGGATGGAGCGCCTTGTCCGTGACGACCAGGAGTCGGAGCTGCGCATGCTCGCCCGCATGCACGGTGCGCTCGCCACCGAGCAAGCCCACCGTGCATGTCATGCACCTCTACGATGCCCAATAATTCTACACCTACATATAACCTTCCTACGTATTGTTACTAAAACTGCCTAATCTAATTCTCTCCCCCCTTTGAATTCAATAATGCTAAACATACAAAGAGTTGCACGCAATTACACGCTGACTAGAATTTTTTTCATCTACTAACCAATCATAAACTTGTCCCCCCTGATTTTCAGGGAGGTGGGCCACCTCCGCACCTATTGACCAATCAAATTAACCCTTTTTGTAAAAGCTTGTAACTCGTTTGTACGTGTAGCATTACTCCTCTGAATTTCGTGGGATGAGGCCCGGGCAATTATTTCTTCCAATTAAACTATGACAAGCTGTGTACGTAGATGTAGCAAAGTCCCTACGACGCCACGCGCAAGCATGCCCACAATTACCCGCCAAAAAAAAAACATGCCCACGAAGGCACCGACGACACCAAGCGCTACCATGAAGAGGCTCTAGCTCAACAATGACAAGCACCGGGACTGCCCTCGTCGCCGGTGCTCGATGGTGGCACCTGTCCCCTTCCGCTCCTTTAGTAAACGCGCCTGCACATGCCTTTCGGCCGGGACTCGTGGACATTCCGTTGGCGACGATGACCGTCACCATGCCGGGTTCGCCACCGTTTGTAGGCTTGGCTTGGCACCGCACATCAAGGGACACTAGCACGGCTCAACTACCACTCCGTGCACCAAGAACATGAACAATGCTTTTTTAATCCTAAAAACATGAACAATGCTTTCCGTGTCTAATAATGACATTAATGTGTTACAACGATCTCTAATGTTTGCTAAGCTAACTAAAGGAAAAACTCCTCCCTATACATCTATAATGTCAATGACCATGAATACAACATGGGCTACCATCTGGTCGACAGTATCTATCCTCCTGGGCAATGTTTGTCAAGACCATCTCTGAGCCACTTTGTCAGAACAAGTCTCACTTTGCCCAAAGACAAGAAGTAGCTAAAAATGATGTTGAGAGTGCATTGAGTTCTCCAGTCCCGTTTTGCAGTTGTTCGTGGACCTGCTAGACAATAGGATCCGGACAATTTGTGGAGGCGACGACATGTTGTGTGATCATGCACAACATGGTCATGGAGTATGAGGGGTGAGGATGCTGCCTCAGCTCTTGAACTATAGAACATGTGTGATTCTATCGAAATTCCATATCAAAATCCGGCCACGTTTGATAAGTTTGTTCAAATGCATCAATAAATTTCGCATCGAGCAACTAATTTTTTTATTGAGCGCGGTTAAAGGGAACAACTAGAACATAGAGGGTGTTTGTTTTCAGGGACTTATTGGCTTAGGGACTTAAAAAAGTCCCTATAAGTCCCATCTAAACCAAACAGGAGGGACTTATAAGGACTTAAAGTGGGCATTTGGGACTTATGAAATAAGACTCTTAAGGAGGGACTTATAGGGACTTATAGTTGTAATATGGTCTTATAGGGACTTATAAGTCTCAGGAATCAAACATGTAGGGACTTTTTAGGGACTTGTGACTTATAAGTTGGGACTAAAAAAAGTCCTAGGACTTATGAACCAAACAGGGCCATACTCCCTCCGCTTCAAATTACTTATCGCAGGTATGGATGTATCTAGATGTATTTTAGTTCTAGATACATCCATTTCTGCGACGAGTAATTTGAAATGGAGGGAGTATGTGCTATTTGATTTAAAAAAAATTGAACTACGTTAATTTGAAAACTTTGTTGGATTTCCATTTAAGTTATAACTATGATTTGATATGTGGCTATTTTAAGCTTGTTGCTTCTTAAAAAGTAGAAGATTTGCGTCTACGGTTGGATGGTCGGCTTCCACAACAATGTCCGTGAGCTGGTTGTCACCGGTCCGCGGACGGATATGGTGTGAGTTAGGGTCAGAGTTGGAAATGCCTTTTTTTTAGATGAGAGTTGGAAATGCCTTAGGAGGAGGAAGACGAGACACCTGTGTTTTTTTTATGATGAGGGGCTCCTGCTAAAACCATGTGGACAAGCCCACCAAGCCGACCAAGCCCAGCGGTGTTGCCTCATCTTCTCGCTTATTACTTTCTCTGTCAAAAAGACAATTCTCGGTTCATCCCCTTCGGCGGCCGACTGCGACGGCCACAGCGACGCCATGCGTGCCCCCGCATCTCCTTCCGCCTCACCGGCACCTGACCCCTTCTGCGGAGCTACGCCGTCGACTCCTTGCAGAGGTGCGACTCGTCGCTGGAAACCTCGTCCCCATACCAGAGGAGAGGCACCAGGACGTGCGCGCGAGCCCACGGTCCAGATTGATGGACGAGGGAGCGGTGGGTGCTGCGCGCCCACTCGCCCAGCCCGTCGGCCCTGGGAGGCGGTGCGGCTGCCATCTTCCTCCTGCCTCCCTGCTTGCTCCAAGGTACTCTCTGCGGAATCATTTTCTTCAGTTCAATGCCGCGGAAACAAAATGCAGCAGATGAGTAGCTGAAGAGGACTGATTTGTCGTTTTTCTGTGCGACAAGAACCCTCAGAGGAAGGGGAGAAAAGGTGGAAATAATCAAGATCATGGATATTTTTAGACGTGGTATGTCTGTGGTGTCCAAGTCTCAAATCTCAGTTGGCTGTTTTATTGTGATTTTTTGGAATATTTTCTACACTCTATTTTCTATCTAATCAAAGAGACATACTCTGTGTACAGATATTGTTAAGTGGGTTATCCTTGAGGCCACAAAAAAGGGATGGCCGCATAAATTCAGTTTTGTGGCTGCTGCATAGCACACTTTTTTTTTTGAGAAACATAGCACACTTTTTTTTTGAGGCCACAAAAAAGGGATGGCCGCATAAATTTGATGTGTGGACAGTTAGTGGAGTCCCCTGGCGGCGACACTTGCATTCTGACTTACGGATACCACGACGAACTTGGCAAGATGGGATTTGATGAGAGAAATCACCGAGTGGTACCACACTTATCTAGCTTCTATATGCTTCAAGAGTTTTCATGTTGCTTCTGCTCTGATGCTTGTCTCCATATCCATCCTGCATTATTTGGACATGTACTGCAGCTTCATCCGGGACTGCTAGGGGTTCAATGGAAACAACCTCGGGAATCATGGTTCGTTGCTGGGATGCTATTGCTGGCTTCTGTTGGAGGAATCTTCTTCGCGCCCTTCTTGAGCAATATGAAAAGAGATTGCTTCTCCACTTGATGCCCTCAGTGTGGTAGGCAGCGTTGGTTTCTTTGGTCGGTTTGGGTCTTCTAAGTCGGCTGTGTAATATTTTCCACATTGGTGTTCCATTGTGACACTGAAGTGCGTACAAAATTAGTCCCATGTATTTCATGCAGCTAGGTTTTATGAAATACTCCCTCCGTCTAACATTTTGGGACGGAGGGAGTACTATGAAAGTATGCCCAGATTCATAATGCGATGCACAACCTCCATGTTTTATGTAATGAAATATCCATGTAGCATGGTAAACTCCCACAGTGCTGCTTCATAGCCAGTTAGCTACCAAAGATCCTGTAAACAGTCAGCATCACCTAGTCGAAAGGCTGGCCCCTCGCCCCATGAGAGGATTAATTCCTGGCCATGTAAAATTGTGGTGCATGCTTCATCCAAGCAAGCAGTATCCTGCACCACAGCAATAGAGATAAGGTGCTTCATCCAAGCAAGCAGTATCCTGCACCACAACAATAGAGATAAGGGTTATGGCTATTTATATTTTCTAACAGTCTTTAGTCCCCTATTCCTTTCTTTGCTTGCAGTTTGGGCTTGGTCTAATCATCATGTACATAATCTAGACTTCTAGATCGGCAGACTGGCGTTCTCTAGGACAGATTGGTGGTAAAAAAAGAGTTGCCGGGAGCTCATTTTAGCAAACTGGAGCGAGTGCAGCTATGGTATGTATCTAAAACGGAAATAAACTTGTGCCTTTTTTTGTACATATATTTCTGGGTAATGGTAGAAATGTGAAATTCTAAGACGATGGTACATATATCTGCTATAAGGTCTTTCTGCAGAACTGTAGACAGCACCTGCAAATAAACTTACCAAATATGAACATTGAGATTAGTTTGTTCTTAGATCTGGGTTGTCATCTTACAACGGATCTACTCACTGAAGGTTAATGATACTGATACCTGCATGATGTTGAAGAATGAGGCCCATCTCGATGCAAGGGGAGTATACCGTTATGCAAGAAACTTGTGGGGGTGCCATGTTATCCGCATCGACACACTTGTATTACTCAATGCATTGGTCTACCTATTCCTTGGCACTTTTGGGTCCCAACGCCGCCGCTCCAGAAACTGGTTCATCCAAAAAGGTACCTTGGTCGCAAACACTTTGTCCTTCATACTGGGAACATACACGCTCGGTTCTATGCAATCTTCCAAGGTGAAGAATAGCATGTACTACTACCTCCGTCTAGGTGAATAAGTCATTCACGTAGTTCTAGGTCATTGATTTGAGAAATTAAATATGTGTTATATGTCATGAAAAGTATATCACTAGATTTCTACACAGATGTAGTTTCTAAATATATACTTTTTATCACATATAATACATATTTAGATAGTTAAATTGTCGACCTAGAACTACGCGAATGACTTACTCACCGAGACAGAGGTAGTACCCCGTTTGGGCCTCAATTCTCTTCATCCTTCATGGATGTACCAACACAGCTTATAGGAGTCAATTGCAAAAAACCACCACATTTGCGGCTAGGTTTGCAGGAAACCACCAACTCGTTAATTCATTGCAGAAAATACCGGAAAATCTGTTAAGTCGTTGCAAAAAGCACTGATCGGATGATTTGGCCTGTTTAAGCATTGACATAGACAAGATATGGTTGTGCAATGACAGTTCACTGGACCAAGATCTAAAGGATACGTGCCTTTCCTTCTCTCTTTTTCATCTGTTGAGGAGGCGCTACTTTGGGTTTACCTGTGGTGAATCCAAAGAAAGGGCACATGATTTCGTCTTCAAGGGGCTGCTACGGGAGAATGAAGAAGGCACCACAAACTGCAACCGGGCTTTTAGGTTGATTGAGATTGAGTTAGCCTTTATGTATGATTTCTTCTTCACCACATCTGCTGCCATTTATTATGCATCAACGGCCGCAACAGTTTCACCCTTGATTTCTTCCTTTTTACTATGTCTGTCAATACAATGGATATTCGTCTGGGAACCATCGCTCATACAAGAAGGTGAAATGAAGATCACTAATACAGTTACCACCTTATTCATACTTGCATCTGCTGCTTTGCTTGAATTGCTTCGACTGCTGCTTTACTGGACTGGCATTTGGAGCAGGGTGTCCTTTGTCTGTCAGTATCTCAGAGAACAAACAAGATTGAGCACAAGGGGAAGCTGCTGCTCCTGCTCCTTCTCTTGCTGCTGCTGCTGCATGCTGCTAAAATTGAAAGGGCTTCTTGCTAGAATTGGTGTGCATTGCTCACCAAACAAACACTATTGGCAGCACAAGCTTGGGCAGTATTCTTTACTTGATTACCGTCCTACCTTCTGTGGCAAGATCAAGGAATGTTTGGGTAAAGTAACAGAAGTACATGCAGCCACATATGTATTGCCTTTCCTCCATCCAATTGACAAACACACGCGGAGGGTCCGTCAAAAATTTGGGAAATCTATAGAGTTAACCGCACAAGTACATAAGGCAATTATTTACTCCCTCAAACGATCCAATGGTGAACTGACGAATGGAAAATCATCACTAGTGTCCAACAGAGCAGGGCACCTTTTATGGGCTTGTGAACGGGGCGTGCACTCAGAATCGGACACAAGCTGCATCATTCTGACTTGCACATTGCAACATGGTACTGCGAGAGAGGGACGCTTGGATGTGGCCCTCGCCCGGATGAGGGAACCGAGCTCAAGATCCATCTTGGTGTTGCCACAAAGCTGTCGAAATACTGCGCATACCTTCTGGTCTCCGCACCAAAACTTCTTCCAGGGCACGAATATGATACAAGTCGTGTGTTCGATGCAGTGGCAGGGGAGGCCAAGAGATTTCTGCCATATGGGAGGGATAAATATCAAGCACTGAAGGATTATGGAGAGGAAGAGTCAGAGGCTACCATCTTGCAGAGTGGCGCTAAGCTGGGCAAGCAGCTTGCGGAGATAGAAGATGTTACCAGGCGTTGGAAGGTGCTAGCTGATTTCTGGTCTGAGATGCTGCTCTACATTGCGCCATCAGATAATGTCGACGAGCACATCGAGCAGCTCA
>NC_041382.1:76562290-76567550 GCF_002162155.2 Triticum dicoccoides | reverse complement strand
CTCTCACATGCTGGCATTCTACAGAGGGACCAACCTAATCTTAGCAATATGCGAGCAGAAAATAGTCAGGGTAGTTCCGCGAGACACCAAGAAAGTGAGCAAACTTCAGCAAATCTTGAAGAAAATACTCAAGATAATTCTGCGAGAGCGAGACACCAAGAAGTTGAGCAAGATTCAGTAGATCGTGAAGAAGCTACTCATCCGGTGCAAATGGACGACAATCTGTTATCGACTGGTCTTACCCTCCAAGCTCATTCACAAGGTGTTCAAGCCAGACTGCTACAAATACCTGAGCAAGATATATCTACAGAAAATGAATGCCATATTGATGTTCCAGAAGCTCCAAGCTCCATGCAGCAAGCTCTCCCTGAACAAGTATGAGCTCACCTCACTGCCATGAGCTATAAATCATCAGAACTGAATTTATATGTTTGTGTTCCACAATTGATATTGGTCATGTTTGACGCCGTCAGATGTAAGAGCTTGTTTGATGGGTTACTTTTTCAGTGTTTCATCCTCTAATGATAAAGACTCCATTTTTGTAATTGCCGCATGAGCATGGTGTGTTGTGCTCTGAAACTTCTGAATTCGCTTAGAGTGAATGCTCGGATAAGTGATATGGTGACCACTTTAGTGATCTAAAACGTCTTATATTTGTTTATAGAGGGGGTAAAATTTAGTGCACCATGTGATTTGCTGTTACTGCAACTGCTTATATGTTCATCTTGTGCTGGTTTAACTTTGTTCTTACCACCAGGACAGATAACTCATCAGAGTGTTGTCCGATCAGCTCAGTAAGAAAAGGGCCGGACAGTTACAGTTCCAGGCATCTCCTGCAATTCCACGATAAATGTGAAACGTGTAGCAAAGCTGCTTCCTGATCCTGCTGTTACTTTTGCAACAATGGGTTTGAAAATGGATTTTGTGTGCTTTCGTCTAAAACTGAAAACTTGCTAATGTGAAGGGTCAGAAAATCAGTTCATCATTTGAAAATGACTTGGAGCCCATGTCATCAAGATCTGATCTGAAGGTGTAAACATAGTATGATGCTGATGGTTATGGTTATGTATGCCTTGGTTGTAAAACGTTGTTTTCGAGTTGTATCCCATAGTTGTATACCAAAATGGCATCATGCATGTATACATGTTTGTATAGCACTGATCTACATAGTACATGCCCGTGATTGACCCCAACATTCCGACGACTCTAGCTCTCGGCGACGGTACGGTCGGCATGTTGTTGACGTCGTCCACGGCAACGCGCACAGTTCGAGGGAACTGCGCGTGGTAGATCACTTCATTGTAGCCAGCTTCATCTTCGTCGGATAAGACACGGCGCTGTGGCATTTGTGAGTCGGATGGGGGAGCAGGTCATCCAATGCTATCCGCATACAATTCCAAACAAATTTGAACAAACCGGACGAAATTCATGCAAACGGATGATTTCATTAAAGTTTGGACATAATTTACATAAAAGGTTGACATTTCGATTGTTTAACTAAAAACTGGAAAAAAATCCTACAACTTGTACCGGACGAACACCTTGTATGCGTGGCTGCCCTGCCCTACTGCACTGTAGTCGCCGTCTATGCCGTCATCATCATAGTTGTTGTCCCTCCAGCGGTGGAAGGGTGCCGGTTCATCGCAGCAGCCTTGTCCGGCCGCTGCCTTCCGCTCACAGAGGAGACGCTCCGTCTCCTCCTAGGCGGTGCGGAGGGCCGATGTCGCCCGCGGAGCTCCGGCGGCGGTCTTGCCCTTCACGGTGTTGGCGGAGGAGTCGCTAAACAACCACCCCTCACCGATCTTGGCGAGCTCGCCGTCAATGTGGCGGTGGCGGAGCTTGGCGGCTGTCTCCGCGGTTGTGACGGAGCAGTTGAGGGCCCATGCAGCAGGGAGGTCTGGGTTGTTGCGGACCCATTCCGACATCGCGTCAGACTTGGCGAACGCGGATCGGCAGGTGGCGTTTCGCCGGTTGTACCGTGCATGTTGCCTTGCGGCGCTCCTCCTCGAACACAACGGCCCTTGAGCCCGAGGGACCGCCGCCATCGCCGTCTCAGAGGTAGTGGAGGATGCGAGCCCAAGCCTTCGTGGTCGCGGGCTGGAGCTTGCCCTTGACGGGGCACCGGTTGCAGCAGGGTGGCGACGCGGGCCGGTCAATGCGGGCGCATCGGCGGTGCGCCGTCGGCGATGCCGACTTCTCCTTGACCCGCCGGAGTGGGGACGCCGGCTCCCGCTTCTCGCGGCAATGTGGCGGGGACTCCTCCTCCTCGACACGCGCCGATGATGGTGGCATCGAGCCCAACTGACGGAGTGATCGCTCCGTCATGATCTCCATCTAACGGACGAATTCTTTGTCCGTCAGAGCGCCCCCCGCGAGAAGGTAGGGTTGCTGCTATAGCGCCTGGTCCTCCTCGTCGCTAGAGGAGCCATCCACTGTGGATGCCGAGGGGCCCGAACAACAAGGGGGGCGGCACCAAGATCGTCTAGCGAAGAATTGCCACTGCCTTTACCTGCTGTGACGCCCCCGATTTGACCGTACACTAATCATACACGCAAACGTGTACGATCAAGACCAGGGACTCACGGGAAGATATCACAACACAACTCTATAAATAAAATAAGTCATACAAGCATCATATTACAAGCCAGGGGCCTCGAGAGCTCGAATACAAGAGCTCGATCATAGACGAGTCAGCGGAAGCAACAATATATGAGTACAGACATAAGTTAAACAAGTCTGCCTTAAGAAGGCTAGCACAAACTAGGATACAGATCGAAAGAGGCGCAGGCCTCTTGCCTGGGATCCTCCTAAACTACTCCTGGTCGTCGTCAGCGGGCTGCACGTAGTAATAGGCACCTCCAGTGTAGTAGGAGACATCGTCAACGGTGGCGTCTGGCTCCTGGACTCCATCGTCTGGTCGCAGCAATCGGGTATAGAAAGAGGGAAAAGAGGGAGCAAGGCAACCGTGAGTACTCATCCAAAGTACTCGCAAGCAAGGAGCTACTCTACATATGTATGCATTGGTATCAAATGGAAAAGGGGTATCATATGTGGACTGAACTGCAGAATGCCGGAATAAGAGGGGGATAGCTAGTCCTATCGAAGACTACGCTTCTGGCCACCTCCATCTTGCAGCATGTAGAAGAGAGTAGATGGTAAGTTCACCAAGTAGCATCGCATAGCATAATCCTACCCGGCGATCCTCTCCTCGTCGCCCTGTTAGAGAGCGATCACCGGGTTGTATCTGGCACTTGAAAGGGTGTGTTTTATTAAGTAACCGGTTCTAGTTGTCATAAGGTCAAGGTACAACTACAAGCCGTCCTGTTACCAAAGATCACGGCTATTCGAATAGATTAACTTCCCTGCAGGTTGCACCACATTTCCCAACATGCTCGATCCCCTTTGTCCGGACACACTTTTCTGAGTCATGCCCGACCTCGGAAGATCAACACGTCGCAGCCCTACCTAGGCACAACAAAGAGGTCAGCACGCCGGTCTAAATCCTATGGCGCAGGGGTCTGGGCTCATCGCCCATTGCACACCTGCATGTTGCGTACGCGGCCGGCGAGCAGACTTAGCCTCCCTTATAGAAGAGCAGGCGTTCCAGTCCAACTCGGCGCGCGCTACTCAGTCGCTGACGTTACGAAGGCTTCAGCTGATACCACGACGTCGAGTGCCCATAACTGTTCCCGCGTAGTTGGTTAGTGCGTATAGGCCAGTAGCCAGACTCAGATCAAATACCCATATCTCGTTAAGCGTGTTATTTTGAAGTAACCGCGAACGCCGACCAGGGCCAGGCCCACCTCTCTCCTAGATGGTCTCCGCCTGCCCTGTCGCTCCGCCTCAAAGTAACAGTCGGGGACCGTCGGGAACCTAGGCCCACCACTACCTGGGTGGAACCACCTGCCCCTTCAGCCCCCAACATCGGAATCACTTGTGGGTACTCAACGAGCCGACCCGACTTTAGTCACCACCTATATAGTATGTATATATGTATGTATTTACCCGTGATCAACACCCGACGTGATCACGGCCCGATAGTATAGCATGGCAGACGGACAAGAATGTAGGGCCACTGATGATAAACTAGCATCCTATACTAAGCATTAGGATTGCAGGTAAAGGTAACAACAGTAGTAGCAAGGACAGACTATGCATCAGGATAGGATTAACGAAAGCAGTAACATGCTACACTGCTCTAATGCAAGAAGTAGAGAGAAGAGTAGGCGATATCTGGTGATCAAGGGGGGGGGGGCTTGCCTGGTTGCTCTGGCAAGAGAGAGGAGTCGTCAACACCATAGTTGAACTGGGGGTCTCCGGCAGTCTCGGGGTCTACCGGAAAGAAGTAACGGAGGGGGAACACAATAAATAACAGAGCAATCAATGTAACAAAAAGCAAGATGCGGCATTACGTTGTGCTAGGGGTGACCTGACGCGGTACTAAGTGATACCGGCAAAAGGGGGAAACATCAGGGAAAGTATTCCCGGTGTTTCGTGTTTTCGGACAGAGGAACCGGAGGGAGAAAGTTGTGTGTTCGCTATGCTAGGGATGTGTGGCGGACAAACGGGCTGTGTATCCGGATTCATCTCGTCGTTCTGAGCAACTTTCATGTACAAAGTATTTTCATTCGAGGTACGGATTATTTTTTATTAATTTTTAAAGTTTTAAAATTCTGGAGTTAATTTACGCAATATATTAAATACTAAATGCTATGGGTACACAGAAGTGTACCCAGAGATGTGACTATTTGACTGACAGGTGGGCCCTATTGACTGCCTAGTCAGCAGTCGACAGTCAACTTGTTGACTGGTTTGACTGGTCCAACTGACATGTGGGGGGTCACATGTCATAGACTACTAGTTAAACTATTTAACTAACTAGATTTATTTAGTAGTGGGACCCATATGTTAGTGGGACATTTAGTTAAACAGAGTTTTAAATGGTTTTAGTTAATCCAATTAAGTAGTGGGGCCTACTGTCAGTGCCTAATTAGTGTTAGGATTAGGGGGCATTAGCACGTAAACTATCAGCGGCACTCGGCCTGTATTTAGCGGCAGCAGCAACCAAAAGCAGAAAGCAGGGGGGCGGCAGCAGGCCGCGCGGGGAGTGGAGGTCGGCGGTGGGTGCGGAGTGTGGTGCGGGGCGCCCGAGGGCGCATCGGCAAGCAGGGGCAGGGGCGGGGCCGAGGCCAGGGGCTCCAGCGGGAGCGCGCACGGGAGGCGATGGCGGGCGTGGCGGAGGGCGGGGCCGGGGGAGTGC
>NC_041382.1:76538450-76561758 GCF_002162155.2 Triticum dicoccoides | reverse complement strand
CGTGTGCGCGGGACCGATGCAGCCCGAGCGGTCGGGGAGGCACGCCGGATCGGGGGAAGCGGGCGCCGTGGGCAAACAACAGCAGCAGGCGGGGTAAGGCGGGAGCGCGGGAACACGGGCAAGCGCAGGTGCTCGCGACGAGCGCGGCCTCCGGCTAGCAGCTGCGGGGCGCGCATTGGACGCGGCCAGGGCGAGCGGTGGCCAGCGCCGGGCGCGGCGGGGACCAGCACGGGGCAGGCAGGCACGGCCAAATGCAGCCCAAGGCGAGGCAGGTGAGGGGTTCGGCGAACGCGGGGTGCGGCAAGGGAGGAGCTCGTGCACGAGGAGCGGCGGGCGGAGGGAGCGGCTTACAGGCGCAAGAGGCAGAGGAAGCACGCTCGTACGTACATGTACGCTTGAGCTCGCGCACGACGGTGGCGGCCGCTACGGAACGGACTAGGAGGGGGGATAGGGGAAACCCGCGTCTGCTCACAGCGGTGACGAGGAGCCGCATGGGGTGGTCCATGGTCGGGGATGCGGTGCCGGTGACGGAGTCGTCCTCGGGAGGCGGCGACCATAGTCGGGGAAGACGAGGCGATGACGACGAGGGGAGGTTCTCCGGCTCGAACGACTCCTCCAAGATGGTGTAGTCGACGACGACGCTTCCGCTGTACAGCCTTACGATCGACGGGGACGAGGGTGACCGCGTGACGGAGGAGGTCAAGGCGGGAAGAGCTCAGGTGAGGGGGAAAGAAACGGATTTGGGAGGCGAGAGGGGAAGAGTGAGCAAGGTCTAGGGTTTGGGGCGTCGAGGGGGGAGTCTTTATACACCTCGGGGACCCATAGGATGGCGGATACGGCGGCATGAGCGGCCTCGGTGGGGTGGATGGCCGCCACGCCATGCCCTCCTGTACAGAGATTGAAGGATAGGAGAGATGGACTGGGCTTGTACTATTCACGATGGGCCAAAGTGCACATGAGTCTTTCTTCTTTTTGATTGCTAAAATAGTAAGTAGCTACTGTTTCTAAATAGTTTACTGATCAAATGAATTTGTTAATTTTGAAACTTTTCCCAATAATACTAGATACTATTCCTGGACAGCACAAAAAGTTTCGAATTAGTTTGAATTTTTCATAAATTAGAAAAATATTAAATGTTGTTTTTGGCACTGTTTTAATTAGGTTAAGGGCATTTAATTACTTCAAATAATGTTGGTCTATTCATGTCAATTAGTTAGTGAATTTTTGCAACTCATCAAACATTTTTGTTTTACAGTTCGAAGGAATAATAATTTAACTTGTCTTCTATAAATTTGAATTTGAGGTTGGATTGAAACAGAGTGATTAACAAAAATAAAATAATTGTGATGACTTGGCACCGTTAGGCATGAGATTACTGTAGCATGATTCTCAGGGTGTTACAAATCTCCTCTACTACAAGAAATCTCGTCCCGAGATTTTAAGAGGTGGAGTAACGGGAAGGTCCTGGTTACTAAATTTTAATGGATCTTCTCGATCTAGGTTGCTCTTCTCGAAGAGGTTGATCCATTACATTGATGTCTTCATTCCTCTGCTTCAGGTCACCATGATGAAGTCATCATCCTTTCTTCAGAAATTTCATCGTACTTACGAAAGGACAAGGGGTAACTTCGGAAGAATGGACCTTACAAGTTGACTATCTGGCAGATAACTCAGGGAATGTGGTAGAAAGTAACTCTCGAATAGATACTTAAGAAAATATCGAGAGTAAAGTAATAAGGTACCATGAGAAGTTTCCAATGGGCAGGCAATCGTTGGATGGCCAAATCAGAAAGTGAAGGGGGTTCAGAGCAACGAGAATACGTATTGCGTCTGATACAAGAATAGATCACTTGGCAGGTGGCCCGTGAATTACACAAGAAGTCAAGCGCGAGGAATGACTTTGACAACAGGGTGTATAGGAGAGTCAGGTTCCGATCCTGTGGAACTGTGGTATGGGCCCACCATGTGGGTTAAAAGTAGGAAGGGCGGTGACATCTTGCACGATCATGTAAGCAAGGCATGTCAGAGGATAGTCTGTCGGTACCAAGGGCGAGGGACAAAGAGAACCATTTTCCTTCTCGTTGAACGAGGCAGACCATTAGGCAAGGTTCTCGTCCATCGGTGGCTACCGGAATGTCATCAGCAATAGTAACAGGGTCTTGCTGACATAATTGTACAACGAGATGTTTACATAAGCAGGAGAATATTACTGCTTAGATCATATAGATCACAAGAAAGGTTAAATCAAACAATGGAAAGGAAAATATGATTATCAGATTAAACAGAACAACGGAAAGGAAAATGTGTTTAAACACATATTTCAAGGGTATATCCTTCCCAAGGACAAGCAGAGCATGATATCCATGACAGGATATAATGTAGAAAACTCTTTAGGTAAGGGGAGAGAAATTTCATGACATTACCCATACAACGGTGTTTGGATAATTGAGCAGGAAACATTTAGCATTGGGCTTCAAATGTTCTTATTGAAAAATCGGAGTACCATAGACATGCTTCAAGATAGCATTGACAAGGTCAATAGGTGAAGATCAAACTTTGGAAACACAAAGTATCCATCAGGAATAACTTGTAGAATAAGTCTTACAATTTCCTCATGGAAGAATGGATAACCTTGCTGAAAAGGAATCTATAACAATAGGGCCTTCGTCCAGGGGTGCGAGGCATGACATCACCTTACCGGGTCTTAACTCTTGGAAAAATGTTCCAACCATCAAATCTGACCGAGATTCAGATCTGATTGGTGTTAGGATACCTCAGACTCAAGATGCATGAGAAGAAAAAGTGCAACACAAATTGACGAGATGACATTGTAAGATCATCGGGAAATGAACTATGGAAGCAAGTTCCGAAACAAGAGTTCATCATTAAAACCAAGGAGAGGATGAAGAGGTGGCTGATGAACTCAGCGACAATTCATTGAGATTTTCAAAAGATGGATTTCCACACTTATGTGAACAAGGAGATAGCATTTGTCGGATCAAATGATATAAGGATGTATGCTCGAGGAAAGCATACACATTTAAGCATTGGTTGAAAAAGTGCACCCAAAATATGGTCTTATGTAGCAAGATCAACGTTAGAAAGGTGATTCAACAACCAATAGTCTAAGAATGAAATATCGACCATTAACTTGAAAGCAACAGAGTTGCTAGAAACACGAACAAGTTTGTGTTGAACGGAAGGCAATAAAGTGGTCGATGATAACACAAATCATCGAGGAGAAGGATGGTACTTCTCATCATGAATTCAATTGATATCCTAGAAGGGGTCAAAATGTTGATGATGATCACGACACACTTGTCGAGGGGTTTCAGGAGGATATAATCGATCATCAATGACATCAAGGAAAAGGAAGGGCGAAGCGAAAGTTATCAGAATCATGGGTATGAAACATACTGGAAATCAAGTTTGCTATTCAAGGATAAATGATATGACAAGGAAGATCGACGTAAGATTAGCCCACTTTCGAAATTTGGGCTCCGTGAAGTAGGACCAGGTAGCACAGTTTAAAAATTAGCCCAATGTGATAGCTGATCAGGCTAGGATTGACATGCTCGAGTACAAATTCGTGAGTAAAGGAGATTACTAAGAGTTGTTTAATCGTGGTGCGGACCCGATTTAGTTATCGGTGTCCTCGAGTGACTAACAACTCGGAACCAGGAAACATTGGAATCGGTGAGGAATAATACTCGATGAAGGCTCATAATAAGCAACATGGTTCGATGATATTATCAAGATACCAGAGGGTAATACTCGGAGGTAGAGCAAAATGGAGGTTTGACAAGTGTATTGATCTGCAAAAGACAAGTACTTTAACTTGTCCGAGAAAAGGAATCAAGGAATATCAATATGTCCAAAACCATAGTTGCAAGGGATCCAATTCAAAGACACCGGAAGAATTATCCAACTAATTAAAAGTTTTTCAAGAAGCTTCCATGATAAGTTCCACATCGGGTCCATGGGCATGAACACAAAGTTCAAGGTCGACTCCCACTTCTTCAATGCATAACCTATCATTCACTTCTCGTTTCTTTTAGAAATGGCATTAGTTGTTGAAAGTTTTACCTGGTGCAGTACCAGATAAGTATGACCCGTGAAATCTTTCGGGTTCACACGGATTAGGGAAGGCGTAGGTTCAACCCATCAGGGCATCTTAGGAACATATACCACAAACTTCGGAGTAAATAACACAAGATCGATAGTAGAGCATGCTTGAGAAAGCAGAGGATACCATTTACCAAAGGCTTTATATATCCGTGGAAAGGCTCACAAGGTTACTTGAATATGAAGGACACTATCGGATAATAATTCACAAGAGGTCTAGTGGTCTACAAAGGAGCTGATTTGAGTATTGGTACTCTATCAAAGGAAGAAGGAATGTATGTGCATCGGATTATAGAAACAACCGACTAACTCAAAGCTCAAATGCAAAGGAATTATGAATTCCAAGACAAGGGGTTAGAAGCAATGCTCTGATTAGGGATGGATAAGTTGAATAGCCTTAGGGGGTACAATCAATGGCAATTTGAGTGGTCGAGATCCGGCTCATGTCCGGAATGACGTCTGAATCGGAAGGATAAATTCCAGGGAACAACAGATGATTGTGTGCATTCACACACATGTTGAATCAAAAGGATCAGAATGACAATCACAAAGGTTTTTAAATTAAATTGCTAGACCAATGGAATTAACCGGAATGCAAGTATGCATGAATTCCAGGAACAACAGGCTGTTGAGGATTTTCGAAAGATCAAATATTATTTCGAAGTCTTTTGCGAATCACAAGAACAACTAGGAATGCGTGGATACTCGATAACTGCGAGGAATTATCCGTAGGGGTATTTCTACGGCAAGGAGCTACAAGGCAGTGGTACAAGGGATTCTTAAAAGTCGGAGAGCAATTCGATGCATCTTGTAACAATAAGGGAAACTCGGAGTAATTGTGTGAACAACAAGTGTATGTCGTTACCCATATGGATATATCAGTAGTAGGGAATTGAAAAGCAGAGGGCATAAGGGTCTCAGGAATGATCGAAGAGCATCTTCAAAATCTTCTGGTGCAGTAGACGATCGTCTGTGATAAGGGGCTCTCCGGGTGAAGTAGTTACGAGAACCTAGAGTCAGATTTAGTAAAATCATTTAACCCGAATAGAAGAGAGATTAGAGTCCCAGAGTATAGATCGAGGAGTAAAAGATCCTAACACCACCCAAATGGTGACGTGGGCCCGTAAGACACATAGCCATGTTAGTAAAAAGTTTTGTAATGTCTAGACTCGACTTCGGTCAAGGAGTGTGGAAGGGGATTCCTACAGGCAGTCGGCTCTGATACCAACTTGTGACGCCCCCGATTTGACCATACACTAATCATACACGCAAACGTATACGATCAAGATCAGGGACTCACGGGAAGATATCAAAACACATCATATTACAAGCCAGGGGCCTCGAGGGCTCGAATGCAAGAGCTCGATCATAGACGAGTCAGTGGAACCAACAATATCTGAGTACAGACATAAGTTAAACAAGTCTGCCTTAAGAAGGCTAGCACAAACTAGGATACAGATCGAAAGAGGCGCATGCCTCCTGCCTGGGATCCTCCTAAACTACTCCTGGTCATCGTCAGCGGGCTGCACATAGTAGTAGGCACCTCCAGTGTAGTAGGAGACGTCGTCAACGGTGGCATCTGGCTCCTGGACACCATCATCTGGTCGCAACAATCGGGTATAGAAAGGGGGAAAAGAGGGAGCAAGGCAACCGTGAGTACTCATCCAAAGTACTCGCAAGCAAGGAGCTACTCTACATATGTATGCATTGGTATCAAATGGAAAAGGGGTATTATATGTGGACTAAACTGCAGAATGCTGGAATAAGAGGGCGATAGCTAGTCCTATCGAAGACTACGCTTCTGGCCACCTCCATCTTGCAGCATGTAGAAGAGAGTAGATGGTAAGTTCACCAAGTAGCATCGCATAGCATAATCCTACCCGGCGATCCTCTCCTCGTCGCCCTGTTAGAGAGCGATCACCGGGTTGTATCTGGCACTTGAAAGGTGTGTTTTATTAAGTAACCGGTTCTAGTTGTCATAAGGTCAAGGTACAACTCCAAACCGTCCGGTTACCGAAGATCACGGCTATTCGAATAGATTAACTTCCCTGCAGGGGTGCACCACATTTCCCAACACGCTCGATCCCCTTTGTCTGGACACACTTTTCTGAGTCATGCCCGACTTCGGAAGATCAACACGTCGCAACCCTACCTAGGCACAATAGAGAGGTCAGCACGCCGGTCTAAATCCTATGGCGGAGGGGTCTAGGCCCATCGCCCATTGCACACCTGCACGTTGTGTACGCGGCCGGCGAGTAGACCTAGCCTCCCTTATACAAGAGCAGGCGTTCCAGTCCAACTCGGCGCGCGCCGCTTAGTCGCTGACATCACGAAGGCTTCGGCTGATACCACAACGTCAAGTGCCCATAATTGTTCCCGCGTAGTTGGTTAGTGCATATAGGCCAGTAGCCAGACTCAGATCAAATGCCCAGATCTCATTAAGCGTGTTATTTTGAAGTAACCGCAAACGCCGACCAGGGCCAGGCCCACCTATCTCCTAGGTGGTCTCCGCCTGCCTTGTCGCTCCGCCTCAAAGTAATAGTCGGGGACCGTCGGGAACCTAGGCCCACCACTACCTGGGTGGAACCACCTGCCCCTTCAGCCCCCAACATCGGAATCACTTGCGGGGTACTCAACGAGCCGACCCGACTTTAGTCACCACCTGTATAGTATGTATATATGTATGTATTTACCCGTGATCAACACCCGACATGAACACGGCCCGATAGTATAGCATGGCAGACGGACAAGAATGTAGGGCCACTGATGGTAACTAGCATCCTATGCTAAGCATTAGGATTGCAGGTAAAGGTAACAACAGTAGTAGCAAGGACAAGCTATGCATCAGGATAGATTAATGGAAGCAGTAACATGCTACACTACTCTAATGCAAGTAGAGAGAAGAGTAGGCGATATCTGGTGATCAAGGGGGGGCTTGCCTGGTTGCTCTGGCAAGAGAGAGGGGTCGTCAACACCGTAGTTGAACTGGGGGTCTCCGGCAGTCTCGGGATCTACCGGAAAGAAGTAACGGAGGGGGAACACAATAAATAACAGAGCAATCAATGTAACAAAAAGCAAGATGCGGCATTACGTTGTGCTAGGGGTGACCTGACGCGGTACTAAGTGATACAGGCAAAAGGGGGGAAACACCCGAGAAAGTATTCCCGGTGTTACGCGTTTTTGGACAGAGGAACCGGAGGGGGAAAGTTGTGTGTTCGCTATGCTAGGGATGTGTGGCGGACAAACGGGCTGTGTATCCGGATTCGTCTCGTCGTTCTGAGCAACTTTCATGTACAAAGTATTTTCATCCGAGCTACGGATTATTTTTTATTAATTTTTAAAGTTTTAAAATTCTGGAGTTAATTTAATTCACAATATATTAAATACTAAATGGTACGGGTACACAGAAGTGTACCCGGAGATGTGACTATTTGACTGATAGGTGGGCCCTGTTGACCGCCTAGTTAGCAGTCAACAGTCAACTTGTTGACTGGTTTGACTGGTCCAACTGACATGTGGGGGGCCACATGTCATAGACTGCTAGTTAAACTATTTAACTAACTAGATTTGTTTAGCAGTGGGACCCATATGTCAGTGGGACATTTAGTTAAACAGAGTTTTAAATGGTTTTAGTTAATCCAATTAAGTAGTGGGGCCTACTGTCAGTGCCTAATTAGTGTTAGGATTAGGGGGGCATTAGCACGTAAACTATCAGCGGCACTCGGCCTGTATTTAGCGGCAACAGCAACCAAAAGCAGAAAGCAGAGGGCGGCAGCAGGCCGCGCAGGGAGTGGAGGTCGGCGGTGGGTGCGGAGTGTGGCGCGGGGCGCCCGAGGGCTCATCGGCAAGCAGGGGCAGGGCGGGGCCGAGGCCAGGTGAGGGAGTCCTGGATTAGGGGGTGTCCAGATGGCCGGACTATACCTTCAGCCGGACTCCTGGACTATGAAGATACAAGATTGAAGACTTCGTCCCGTGTCCGGAAGGGACTTTCCTTGGCGTGGAAGGCAAGCTTGGCGATACGGATATGCAGATCTCCTACCATTGTAACCGACTTTGTGTAACCCTAACCCTCTCCGGTGTCTATATAAACCGGAGGGTTTTAGTCCGTAGGACAACATACCCAACAACAATCATACCATATGCTAGCTTCTAGGGTTTAGCCTCTCCGATCTCGTGGTAGATCTACTCTTGTACTACCCATATCATCAATATTAATCAAGCAGGACGTAGGGTTTTACCTCCATCGAGAGGGCCCGAACCTGGGTAAAACTTCGTGTCCCTTGCCTCCTGTTACCATCCGGCCTAGACGCACAGTTCGGGACCCCCTACCCGAGATCCGCCGGTTTTGACGCCTACATTGGTGCTTTCATTGAGAGTTCCTCTGTGTCGTCGCCGTTAGGCCCGATGGCTCCAACGATCATCAATAGCGATGCAGTCCAGGGTGAGACCTTCCTCCCCGGACAGATCTTCGCCTTCGGCGGCTTCGCACTGCGGGCCAATTCACTTGGCCATCTAGAGCAGATCGAAAGCTATGCCCCTGGCCGTCAGGTCAGATTTGGAAGCTTAAACTACACGGCTGACATCCGCGGGGACTCGATCTTCGACGGATTCGAGCCACAGCCGAGCGCGCCGCACTGTCACGACGAGCATGATCTAGCTCTGCCGCCTAACAGTGCCCTGAAGGCTGCACCCGCATCGGCTTCGACCCTTAATTCGGAGCCAACCGCGCCGATCGAGGAT
Organism: Triticum dicoccoides; assembly: GCF_002162155.2. Taxonomy (NCBI): domain Eukaryota; kingdom Viridiplantae; phylum Streptophyta; class Magnoliopsida; order Poales; family Poaceae; genus Triticum; species Triticum dicoccoides. The sequence continues at coordinate 76,552,893 of NC_041382.1, read as the reverse complement.
GGGTGGTTGGACACCGCCTCGGGGGCTGTGATCCTAACGGTGATCCAGCCGAACACCAGCCCCGCACTCCGCGAGACTCATGTTTCCAAGGAGCCAGACTCCTCTCCGGACTCCGAACCATTCGCGCCTCTGCCGATCGAATCCGATTGGGCGCCGATCATGGAGTTTACTGCCGCGGACATCTTTCAGCACTCACCCTTTGGTGATATTATAAAATCACTAAAGTCTCTCTCTTTATCAGGAGAGCCCTGGCCGGACTACGGTCAGCGAGATTGGGATACGGACGATGAAGAAATTCAAAGCCCACCCACCACCCACTTTGTAGCCACTGTCGATGATTTAACTGACATGCTCGACTTCGACTCCGAAGACATCGACGGTATGGACGCCGATGAAGGAGACGATGACGAACCGGCGCCTATTGGGCCCTGGAGCGCCACCTCGTCATATGACGTATACATGGTGGACGCACCAAAAGATGACAACGAGGAGAGAAAGGACGCATCGAAGGCTTGTTCCCTCCAAAAGCAGTCAAAGCGGCGACGCAAGCGCCACCCCAAATCCCGCCTCGACAGAAATAGCGATCACACAGACCCAGCGCTGGAGCAGGGCGAACCGTTGCCGGACAACGGCAATCCGGATAATCAAACCGAACAAACAAATCCTATCAAGGATAATGGTCCAGACGACATAACGCCGGACAGACACCTGGAGCAGCAGACTGCCCGTAAAAGGCTTGTTGCCACTGCGAGGAGTCTGAAAAGCAGAAGCAAAGGCTCAAGGCTGCGCAAGACACACTCCACATCAGATGGAGTAAAACACTCAACACAGCAGCGATGTACGGCGAGAATCGCCCCTCCAAGAGCTACCCAAAGCGGAAGCTGCTACCTGAATTCGATGAGGAGGCCTCAGAACCCCCACAACCAAATATCAAAGCAGCCACCTGGTCGGATAGACGACCCCTCTACCAACACAGAGCGGCATACAACGCTGCTCACAATACAATACGCGACCCATGCGAGGGCTCGCACCCAAAGGACGGCGGAACAAAATCCATCTACGGACCACGCAAGCGCGCCCTAGTGTACAATGCAACACAACAAACATCCGAACAACGCGGTACACCCAGCTACAGGGGTGCCGCACACCCCCTATGTTTCACCGATGAGGTGCTGGATCATGAATTTCCAGAGGGATTCAAGCCCGTAAACATAGAGGCATACGACGGGACAACAGACCCTGGGGTCTGGATTGAGGACTACATCCTTCACATCCATATGGCTCGAGGAGATGATCTCCACGCCATCAAGTACTTACCCCTCAAGCTCAAAGGGCCAGCTCGTCACTGGCTCAAAGGCCTCCCCGAAAGCTCCATTGGAAGTTGGGAAGAGCTCGAAGACGCCTTTCGGGCAAATTTTCAAGGGACTTATGTCCGACCTCCGGATGCGGGCGATATGAGTCATATAACTCAATAGCCCGAAGAGTCAGCCCGAAAGCTTTGGAACATGTTTCTTACTAAAAAGAACCAAATTGTTGACTGTCCGGACGCCGAAGCCTTGGCAGCTTTCAAGCATAGCGTCCATGACGAATGGCTCGCCAGACACCTCGGCCAAAATAAGCCGAGAATGATGGCCGCATTAACAAACCTCATGACCCGCTTTTGCGCGGGTGAGGACAGCTGGCTAGCCAAATGCAGCACCAGCGACCCCAGTACATCTGAAGTTAGAGATGGAAACGGGAAACCACGGCGCAACAGCAATAACAAACGCTGGAATAAAGAAGACAACACGAAGGGCGCGGTAGTAAATGCTGGATTCAAAAGCTCTCGGCCAGGTCAAAAGCCATCCCCTAAAGGAACCAGGATTGAACTGTCCAGCCTCAACAAAATTCTGGACCAAGTATGTCAGATCGATAGTACCCCTAGTAAACCTGCTAATCACACCCACAGAGAATGCTGGGTCTTCAAGCAGTCCGGCAAGCTCAACGCCGTACACAAGGGGGAGGATACACCAAGTGAAGACGAGGACGAGCCCCCCAAGCAAGACACGGGGGAACAAAAGAAATTTCCACTAGAAGTCAAAACAGTAAACGTGTTACACGTGATCAAGGACAACGCGGCACTCCCAGGAAAATATACCCTAGTGCCTGTCACCGCGAAGTCCTGCTACTGGTCGTCTCAACCGATCACTTTCGACCATCGCGATTACTCAGCAAGTATCCGACACGCAGGATGGGCTGCCCTGGTATTAGACCCAGTAATTGGCGGATATCACTTCACAAGAGTCTTGATGGACGGCGGCAGTAGCCTAAACCTAATATATCAGGATACAATCCACGGGATGGGGTTAGACCCAACACAAATTCGCCATAGCAATACTACCTTTAAAGGAGTAACGCCAGGCCCAGGGGCTCGTTGTACGGGCTCCCTCCTACTACAAGTTATATTCGGCTCCCTCGATAACTTCTGTCGCGAGCATCTAACTTTCCACATCGCTCCGTTTCAAAGTGGCTATCAAGCACTGCTCGGACGCGAAGCTTCCGCTCACTTTAATGCAATACCACACTACGCCTCCCTCACACTCAAGATGCCCGGTCCACGTGGCATCATTTCAGTGCACAGAAATATCAAGCGATCTCTGCGCGCTGAAGAGAGTGAGGCTGCCTTGGCAGCCACACACTAAAGGCGCCCGAACCAGCGAAAGCATCCAATAGGTCGTCAAGACCTCAGACATAACTAATCGAGTCCGGCGCCGCTACTTATACCGAATAAATAGTCACACCCCTATTTGTCAATACAAGGGGCTCAACGCGCGCAGACAAGTGGCAATTTCTTCTCATCTTGAATTATACATGGTTTCTTTAAAAAACTATCTTTTTGCACGACAACTTTTTCACCTAAACTCCTCTCTTTTACAGACAATCATCGTGCTACACCCGTCCAGGATATGGCACAACGGAGACACAGGCGCAGACATGCAGCAGGGACCCGCTCCAAGGATTCTTTTTAGATTAAGACCCTGCGTAAACCTTTTTTACTGTCTCTTGTTGATACATATCCACCGTTGAGAAGGATGCTGACGTCTTGGCATGTGGCCATGCCAGAACAATGCACGTACCTGGACACAAGGGGCTTCTTACAAAGGCCATTATTTGGGCCCGGTTTATACCACAAAGACCAAACACCTTAGGGAGTGTTCGGCGTCGCGAGTTTGGCCCTATATGCATCAGCTCCGAATCATTGTCTTTGGTCAAATGTTGGGTTTGCCCGGCTCCTGTGTTTTGGTGCCTTACGTTCTGCTTTGCCGGCTAAGGTAGCACCAGGAGAAGTACTGCGATTGTGCCCTGGTTCATCCGGACGAGCACCTCAGTAGAGAAAGCCGAAAACTGACTATCATGATATAGCGTGAGACTGGTCAACCACGCGATGACCTGTGGGAATGTTAGAATTCCTCCGCCTTAACGAAGGGCCGTTTTCCGGCCAGGCATGTACGCACCCCGGGATCGGGAGAGTGCGGAGTCACCAGGGGCTATCTAGTAGCCCCACTGTCAAACTCCTATGGCTAAGTGAAAGTGTTAAAGCATTATAGTCCGGTTGCCTCGCTCGCTCCGCTATCACCTCCTTAATAGGACCAAGACGTTGGGTTAAGTGTGAACACGTGTTTTTGCGAGCACCTCCGCATTATATGCGTGGGGGTTGAAGCTGACGACTTCAATCTTTCAGGTTATACACATGTATACATAAACGGCCGCCCAGGAGGCATCATATTACTTTCAGGCAAAAGTATAAAAATAGCCTTATAAAAATTTATAAAAGCATTTCACTTACAATGAGATTACATATCACTCAAACATAATATTTTTTGAGCACTGGGTCTCTATCAAACGAGCACCCTCAAGAACTTCTTCAAAGTAGTGCTCACCAGCCCTTCGACCTATGGCCGAATCCCGCGCTGCAACAGTGGTAGCATCCATCTCCGCCCAGTATGCTTTAACACGGGCAAAGGCCAACCGTGCGCCCTCTATGCACGCCGACCTCTTCATCACATTAATGCGCGGCACCACGTCAAGGAACTGCTACACCAAGCTGAAATAGTTGTTCGGTTTTGACCTTTCCGGCCATAGCTGATCCACAACAGACCTCATGGAGAGTCCGGACAACCTATTTAGTTCGGCCCATTCGGCTAATTGGTCAGTCAATGAAAGCGGACGCTCGAGAGAATGTAATTATCTCCAAGACAGCCGGTCTACTTCACGGTCCGTCTGACCCTGGAAGTACTTGGCCGCATCGGCAGCGCTTGCCGCCAAATCCATATACACATCCTCCAAACTCCACAGCCGATCCAGAGGGGCATACCGTGGATCTCCGAACTTCCTCCGCAACATAAAGGATTTCCCAGCTACAATATCCCCGGCTTCTCGCAGCTCCTCCTTCTTCGCCCTCATAGTAGAGCGGAGGTCTTTTCTCGTCGCAGCAGCCTTCTCAAGGTCCGATGCCTTCGCTTGATTTTCCTTTTGAAGAACCCGGCAATTGTCGGCGGCGGCTTTTAATTCCATGGCCATCTTGTCTCGGCTCTCGCCATGCGCGGCCTTCTCGGCTTGCAACTCTTCGGCCGCTTTCAAAGCAGCCGTATTACCCAACCTCGCTTGTTCCTTGGCTCGGGCAAGTTCTGCCTGCAAGGCTTCAACAGTGGCAGCCCCATCTGCAGTCACAACATATTAAAGATACTGGCATCATGCCGCTCTTCCTATGTGGCGTTTACCAGATAATGACACTTACCATGTGCCTCGTCAAGCCTTTTGTTAACAAGCTCGATGTCGGCGTCCGCCACATCCAACTGCCGTTCTAAATGGGCAAACTCGCACATAGAGGCAGTATGGTTATTACCTGGGAATATGATCCTCTGTTCGTCGTCGTTTCCGATGACAACCAGAGTCTCAGGGGCTACTATCTACATAGGGCACACCTAGCATGTGCAGGACTATCATACATTCTTTTATGTACCTCAAAGCATGTCGGTAGACTCATAAAATCTTCACGCAATCCGCTTTCGACGGACGAGATTCTCTCCATCACCGTATTCATCAGCACACGGTGTTCGTTTGAGATGGCCGCTCACCCCACTAACTCCCTCAGAACATCTAATCGCACACTAGACGGTGTCGGACTCTTTTGTCTGCTCTCTTCGGGAGCCGAACACTGGGAGCTTCGGGGGTCAATGCGATTATCTTCTGGCCTCACCTGTCAGGACCCCGACTCGATGTCACATCGATCTAGCTGGTAACACCTCATATCACTTTGCGGCCTCACGCACGGTATCCCCACGGGTGTCGTCTTACCTTTTCCCGGGACCGTTTGCGCCTTTTGGCTCACGTATATGATAGTGTCGCTAGCATCCATATGATAAAGAGCCCGGGCTGACATGACTAGTCGTAAACCCAAAGTGGCACAGACTTACAGGGACAGGCATCCATGACCCAGCTTCGAACGTGTCGGTCATCAGCAAGTGGGTCCGGGCTGTAGCACTGGGCTAGCAGGACTCCGGTAAACCGGGCTGTAGCGGGCTAACAGGACTCCGGTACTCAAAGCGTGACATTTCCCCGAAGGGACAGACACAGGAACGAAGAAGGACACATGCCGGCCAGCCTAAGTGTTCCAGAGCAGTAGCAAGCTACCATGGCTCAGCGGTAACACTAGGAGACATTTCCCGGTAAGAGAGGCTACCAAAGATAAACAACTAGATAGTCAGATCCCACACATACCAAGCATTTCAATCATACACACAATATGCTCGATATGTGCAAATACAACGAAGCATCACAACATGACTCTATGACACAAATACTTTATTTAAGGCTCAGTGAGCCATACATAACATACACAAAGGTACGGGTCTCACGACCCCACATACAAGTCATACAGTCATACAAACCAGCAGCGGAAGTAACTTGTCTGAGTACAGACAACTAATAAAATAAAAGAGGCTTGGAAAGCCTAGCTATACTACGTGGTCCATCACAAGCTCAGGGTCACCACCTGGGTCTTTAGCCTACTCGTTGATGTCAACGTCTACATAGAACCCATCAGAAGGGGTTGCAGCGTCTTCTGTAAAAATGTAGATTATAGCAACATGAGTACAAAGGTACTCAGCAAGACTTACATCAGATCCTACATACATGCATGTTATCAAGAAGGGTTGGTGGAGTTATTGCAGCAAGCCAGCTTTGACTCTTGGCTAGACTATCCTACGAGACTCCAACTTGAAATGGTTTTGCGCACACGAGTCCACTACTCACCAATTCAATACACTACCGAGGATCCACCTCCGTCTTCCTATGGAAGAGCCATCCTCGGCACTCACACTTATCTTGAGGCTTTTAACAGTTTCCATTTACTTGTCTATGAACTGTATAGGCAACCAAGTAGTCCTTTACCGCGGACGCGGCTATTCGAATAGATCATGTTAACCCTGCAGGGGTGTACTTCTTCATACACGCTCTCACCACTTACCGTCGTTTACACGACATGTACTCGGCAACCTTCAAGCGGAAGCCCAACGTGGGTGTCGGCCACGACCTACCTAATCACCTAAGCCTCCAGTCCAGGTTTATCGCCTATTCAGGTTCCATCCGCAGGGAGTCCGGCCGAGGTTTCCCATACGGCCCCGAACGATGTGAACAGGGTTCCCGAGATACCTAACGGGTATTCGGTACACCGTGCCACGTACCTACCGCATCACAGCCCACCCCTACGATCAGCGCTGTCCACGGCCTCCAGTAGGCTACAAACACCAGAAACTACTTGCAACTCCTGGACGGAGAACTAGGGTGAATAAGAAGCCGAGAGGGTCCATTGGTTTCGGGCCCAATGCATGGTAGTAGCTGATTCTTAAATCACACATACAGATCTCAGTGCTTAAGGTCGGCTTCAATGAAACAACCCACCATGTACTCCTACATGGCCTCTCATCGATACCTTTACCAAATCGTGTTCACCACACCACTCTCATTACCGACATAAACATTTCACTCTAGCCCATCACCCAGATGAACCAGACCTGACACGACTCTAAGCATAGCAGGCATAGCAAGGTAGGAACAACACATACATATGGCTCAATCAACTCCTACACATGCTAGTGGGTTTCATCTAGTTACTGTGGCAATGATAGGTCATGCAGAGGAAATGGGTTTCAACTACCGTAGCACACAGCAGTTTGAAACGCGTTGTCTTAATGCAGTAAAGGAGAGCAGGAGCGAGAACATGGGATTGTATCGATATGATCAAATGGTTGGTTGCTTGCCTGATGGTTCGATGCACTGATATGGTTCTTCGTTAGGGTAATCACGGTACTCCTCGGGGACAGAACCTGTCGCAAAGGACATCGATACACAAGCATCACCAAACAATGTGCAACAATATGATGCATGCATGAAACATGGCAATATGAGTGTGTTGGGCTAATGCAACTAGAACCAGAAGGGTTTGAACAAATTTGAATCAAAGATTCAAATTTCAAATTCAAACATGGCCTTTTAAAAGTGCTTTTCCTTGTTCTGCTTAAAACATCAATTTAACTTGTTTGATCATGCATGAAAATAGTACAGATGGGTAGATTGGATTTTTCTGATCATTTTTCATATATAATTTGTCCAATTTGGAGTTACAGAATAAAAGTTATGAATTTTTGAAGTTTAAATAATATTTTGGAATTTCCTGATTTAAATTAAATCCAGAAATATAATTATTGCGCCAGCATGACGTCAGCATGACGTCAGTGGTCAACTGCGGCTGGCTGAGGTCAAACCTGACGTGTGGGGCCCACACGTCAGTGACAGGGGGGGTTAAACAGGATTAAATTAATCCTAATTAGGGATTAGTGGCGCTGGGGCCCACTGTCAGTGTCAGGGGGGTTGACTAACAGTAGTTTAGTGCTAATCTAACCACCTGGCCGACAGGGCCCACGCGTCAGTGACCCTGGGAGGTCAAACCCCAGGTCGGACAAGTCAAACCCCACCGGCGACTTGACGCCGGCGAGGTCCGAGACGGCGGCGAAAGTGCTTTTTGCCATTCCGGCAACCAAATGGACGGCGGAAGGCATCTACGTGTTGCTGAGGTTGAGCCGCGACTATTGGTGGTGGTGGTTGGGCTCGGGGTGGCCGGAGTTGACGGCGGCGAGCTCGGCTGCGGCGGCCGGAGTTCGGGTGCGGTCGGAATCGGCGTTGCAGGGCGTTAGAAGAGGTGTTGGTGCGTGCTACGTGCTCCTGGTGAGGTGTGGAGCACGACGGTGTGCTCGGTTGGGCGCTACGGCGACCGTGGCCACGACGGCGACATCGCCGGCGGCGTGGAGCTCTCGGCCAAGGTGGGGCTAGGGCCTAGAGGTCGAAAGAGACCAGGGGAGAAGGGGGAAACGATCCGGGGGCTCACCGCGGTTGCAGTGGGCGTCGAAGCGGGCTCGGGGACGCGCCGGAGACGACGAATTCGACGGCGACGATGATCGGAGCCCGAAGAGGGGAACGGCGACGTGGCGGCGATGCAGGGCTTCCGGGGAGCTGTGGAGCGGTGGGGAGGAAGAGGGGGTCGTGGCGGAGCTTCTGAGCTAGTCGGGGGAGCGAGGGGTGGCCGGAGACGGCTGCTGTGGCGAACGGCGGCGACGGTGGTGTTCGGCCGTGTGAGAGAGAGAGCGAGGGAGAGGAGAGGAGAGCCGGGGGAGAGTGAGAGAGAGCAGGGGGAGAGGCGTGGCGTCGTCCAGGGCATCGAGCGAGGAGGGGAGGGCAGGCAAGCAGGCGAGCAGGTGGCGTGGCACGGTGGCGCGCGCGCGCGCCGGCCACACTCCCCTCCCTCTGTCGGGACGAAGACGACAGAGGAGGGAGGTGGGCTGGGCCGGCTGCCGGCTGGGCCAGCCAGCTGGCTGGGCCGCACAGTGGAGGAGCCCAGGTAAGCTCCTCCTGTTATATATTTTTCTGTTTTTTAATTTCTGACATTTGTTTTGATTTAAATAATATATTAAATCATTTATTTAACTTATGCCAATTTTTGCAGGAGCTATTTATATTATTCCAGAGCTCTTTTATAATTGGCATAATATTTGGGCATATATTAATATATATAATTAATATATTTCCAATGCAAATATTTATGCATTAATTCCAAATGCCCAAAATAAATGTCCATGAGCCACTAAAAATATTGGTTTGATTTTTATCTCTGTCCAATATTTTCAGAGAGCAACATGAGCATTTTCTTGGACCCTTTTGGAGAAATTTTATTTGGGTCATTTTCAAAATGGTTCTGAGGGTTTCCCAGATCCCCATTTCAAGTTTCTGATGAAAGAGTAAACATGATGCAACACTCTAATGCATGACTAGCTAGGGTGTGACAACTCACCCCCACTCAAAAGAATCTCGTCCCGAGATTTGGGTTCCTCCGGGAAGAAGGCGGGATACTCGAGTCGAAGACGATCCTCCCTTTCCCAGGTTGCTTCATCCTCAGAATGGTGCGACCATTGAACTTTGAGAAATTTGATATTATGACGCCGGGTGGTACGTTCGGCTTGATCGAGGATACGAATGGGGTACTCTCGATATGTAAGATCATCTTGAAGATCAAGCGTTTCGTGGTCCACTTCACGGATAGGATCCGAGAAGCAACGCCTGAGTTGAGAAACGTGGAAGACATCGTGAACTCTGGAGAGGTGCGGAGGTAGTTCCAACTGGTAGGCAACTTCTCCTCGTTTGGCAAGGATGCGAAAATGTCCAATGTAACGAGGAGCCAATTTGCCTTTGATACCGAAACGATGGGTTCCCTTCAGAGGGGTGACCCGAAGATAAGCCTTCTCGTCAACCTCGAAAGTCATAGCCTTATGTTTTCGGTCATATTGATCTTTTGACGAGATTGGGCTGTTTTCAACTTTTCACGAACGATACGAACTTGCTCTTCTGCTTCCTGAATCATATCCGGGCCAAAGAATTGTCTTTCCCCGGTCTCTGACCAGTTAAGGGGTGTTCGACACCGTCGTCCATAGAGAACTTCAAAAGGGGCTTTACCCAAGCTAGATTGATAGCTATTGTTGTAAGCGAATTCGGCAAATGGAAGGCACTTCTCCCAGTCCATTCCGAACGAGATAACGGAGGCTCGAAGCATGTCTTCTAGAATTTGGTTGACGCGTTCCACTTGACCGCTCGACTGAGGGTGGAAAACGGTGCTAAAGGAGAGACGGGTTCCCATAGCATTTTGGAAACTTTCCCAAAATCGAGAGGTGAAAAGACTTCCTCGATCCGAGTTAATTTCCAAAGGAACACCATGGAGGGACACTATTCGGGAGATGTATAAGTCTGCCAGTTGACTAGCGGTTATACTCTCTCGAACAGGTAGGAAATGGGCTACTTTGGAAAGACGATCGACCACGACGAAGATAGCATTATTCCCTCTCTTGGTCCTGGGAAAACCGGTAATGAAATCCATACCAATTTTATCCCATTTCCATTCAGGAATAGCTAAGGGTTGAAGGGTGCCAGCAGGCTGTTGATGCTCTGCTTTTACACGACGACAGACGTCGCAATTTGCAATATACTAAGCAATTTCTCTCTTCATCCTAGTCCACCAGAACCTCTGGCGTAGGTCCTGATACATTTTAGTACTACCGGGATGAATGGTGAGAGGAGATTCATGAGCTTCCTTAAGGATCAATCGCCTCAGGTTTCGCACTTTGGGAACCACTAGTCGATTCCCGAAGTATACGACCCCTTGATCATTAATGGAGAAGCAATTCGCAATTCCTTTCTGGATGTTTCTCTTGATGCGGGAGATTCCCGGATCTACCTTCTGTGCTTTGATAATTTGATCCGTAAGGGTAGGTTTTGCCACCAAGGTGGAGATAAAACCTTGAGGAACAATGTGAAGGTTAAGCTTCCGAAATTCCTCATGGAGAAGCGGTTGACTTTGTTGTAACATCAGATTGTTGCAATAAGATTTACGACTTAGCGCATCAGCCATGACGTTGGCTTTCCCTGGGCTGTAGGTTATTCCTAAGTCGAAGTCGGTGATCAATTCAACCCAACGTCTCTGCCTGAGATTCAAATCCGGTTGGGTGAAAATATACTTCAGACTTTGGTGATCAGTGAATATTTCGCAACGATTACCGAGGAGGTAATGTCGCCAGGTCTTAAGTGCATAGACTACGGCTGCAAGCTCTAGATCATGAGTAGGATAATTCTCCTCATGTGGGTGCAATTGCCGTGAAGCGTAGGCAATTACGTGTCGATCTTGCATGAGAATGCAACCTAGTCCTTGTCGCGAGGCGTCGCAGTAGATAACAAAGTCCTTGGAGAAGTCTGGCGGTACCAGTACGGGAGCAGAAGTCAGGCGTCTTTTCAGTTCCTGAAAGCTGTGCTCACATTGTGGAGTCCATTCGAACTTCTTATCTTTCTTGAGGAGTTCGGTTAGAGGTTTGGCAACTTTGGAGAAGTTCTCGACAAAGCGACGACAATAGCTCGCTAAGCCTAGAAAACTCCGAACTTGCTTGACCGATTCAGGTGGAGTCCAGTACAGGACGGCTTGAACTCGCTCAGGGTTAACAGCAATACCTTTACCAGATATTACATGACCCAAATAGGTCACTTCTAATAACCAGAATTCACATTTAGAAAATTTGGCATAAAGGCGATGCTCTCGAAGTTTCTGCAACACTAGCCTTAGATGTTCGGCATGTTCTTCCTCGTTCTTGGAGTAGATGAGTATATCATCGAGGTAAACCACGACGAATCTATCCAAATACTCCATGAAGATTGAGTTCATTAACCGAGAAAAGGTGGCTGGAGCGTTGGTTAAACCGAAGGACATGACGGTGTACTCGTATTGGCCATAACGAGTAACAAAGGCCGTTTTAGGAATGTCCCCGTTTCTGATTTTGATTTGATGGTAGCCCAACCTCAAATCCATCTTGGAGAAGATCGAGGATCCAGCGAGCTGATCATACAGGTCGTTGATCCTGGGAAGCGGATATTTGTTCTTGATTGTGACCAAATTGACAGGTCGGTAATCTACAACCATCCGGTCCGTACCATCCTTCTTCTTGATGAATAGGACGGGGCAAGCCCACGGAGATGAACTAGGGCGGATGAAACCCTTTTTCAAGGATTCATCGAGTTGTTTCTTAAGCTCGGCTAGTTCTATGGGTGCCATCTTATAGGGTCTTCTAGCAATCGGAACGGTTCCTGGAATGAGGTCTATTACGAACTCAACATCCCTGTCAGGTGGAACACCTGGCAATTCCTCTGGAAAGACATCCGGGAAGTCACGGACTACCGGAACGTCCTCAAGGTCTGGCAAAGGGCTGGCGTTAAGAGAATATAATTGTCGCTTGGCTATTCGGGTCAAGACATTGACTATCTTCCCCGAAGGATGGGTGAGTTGAACAGTCCTAGAGAAGCAATCAATTTGGGCATGATGAGCTGACATCCAGTCCATACCCAGAATGATATTAATATCTGAAGATTTAAGGGCTATCAAAGATGCGAGGAAAACAAGTCTGTCGACTTGGATTTCGTTTCCATGGCTTACTCTAGAAGTTTGCCATTTGGATCCCGGAGTTTGGATTACCATAGAGGTTGGCATATCACCGAATGCGATGTTATGCAAGCGAGCATAATTTTCAGATATAAAAGAATGAGAGGCTCCTGTATCGAAAAGAACAGATGCCGGGTGGCAATTAACAAGAAGCGTACCGAGAACGACGTTGGGATCCTCTTGAGCTTCTTTGGCAGAGATACAGTTGACATGGCCACGTGAAGCGGTGACCGGTTTAGCATGAAACACTTTTCCTGTCGGCTTGCCACGGCCAACAGCTTTAGCAGATTGATTGGGGTTGGTCTGGGGGCATTCACGCATATAGTGACCAGATTCCCCACACTTGAAACAAGTCACGGAACTGGTACGTGGAGGAGCATTATTGGTTGGACCTCCATAGGGCTTGGCCGGTGCAGACTGTTGAACGGGGCGAGGCGCCTGGAAAGATGGCCTCGGTGTGAACCTGGGTGGCAGGGCGGTGTTGGGTACCCACACGCGGCGCTTCTGAGGACCAGCACCGGATGAGGAACCCATATCACGTCCATGCTTGCGTGTTGCGTCATAGTCAGTCTGACCAGTTTCAGCACTGATGGCTTTGTTGACAAGTTTCGAAAAAGATGTGCACTCATGCAGACGGAGGTCGCGGCGAAGCTCAGGACTAAGGCCCTTACGGAACCTTGCTTGCTTCTTGGCGTCAGTAGACACTTCCTCAGTTGCATATCGTGCGAGATTACCAAACTCCCTGCTATAGGCATCCACAGAAAGTCGGCCTTGGGTGAAACTGCAAAATTCTTCACGTTTACGGTCCATGAGACCCTCCGGAATGTGATGTTCACGGAAAGCCTCGCTGAACTCAGCCCAAGTAGTGACATGGCCCGCTGGGCGCATAGCTCCATAATTCTCCCACCATAGACTGGCGGGGCCTTCAAGATGATATGCAGCAAAGGTGACCTTGTCAACCTCAGCTACTAGCACGGAACGCAACTTGTGAGAGATACTGCGAAGCCAATCATCAGCGTCGAGAGGCTCGACGGAGTGGTGGAACGTGGGTGGATGCAATTTGATAAAATCACTGAGTGACACCACGTTAGCCCTCTGATGGTGTGCTGTATTCTGTTCAATACGCTCCAACAAACGGTTTGTCTCCCGCTTGTTTCTCTCAGCTTCCATCATAACCTCGGCTAGTGAAGGAGGATGAGGCAGATTTTCATTCCTGGCTTCACTGCCTTCGGCCTACTCTTGAGAAGCAGGGTTAGCACGCGTGTTGACCATCCTAGGTAAACAAGACAATGATTTAGTCAGGAAGATAGAATTCCGACATAGGATAAAAATGCAAGGAATGACTCGAAATGCAAGATGATCATCCGTATGACATGGTAGATACAGAAACTGCTTCTTTATTCCATCGTCATACACACCATACAGGGTTTAGTACAAGACCAAACAAAGTACTATTACGGTGAAAAGAGGATTACATCTCATCGGAGACATTCCAAGCTCCTATACATTATTTTTCTACATCTCCGGAAAGAGTACAACTAGGTCATATCCCACGAGTCACGCAGGACGATAGACGACACAGCTAGTGCAAACTAGTGATACTACCACTAACTCAGACCGATCCGTAGTAGTCCTCGTAAAAGTCACCTCCATAGCCTGGAAGTTCAACATGATCATCCGGAAACAGACGGTCTCGCGGAGCTTGTGGACCATAGGGGCTAGGATGAGGTCGTGGGCCGACAAACGGTGGCCTGCGGGGACCGCGAGGTGGGGTGATGCCTCCTACATCACGCCAAACCATCACGTCTGGCAGAGCAGATCTCACAGGATAGAGATCGCGCATATCTGAACATCCAGCTTGCACCGCCGGTGCGAACC
>NC_041382.1:76516085-76534351 GCF_002162155.2 Triticum dicoccoides | reverse complement strand
GGGGAGCTGTGGAGCGGTGGGGAGGAAGAGGGGGTCGTGGTGGAGCTTCTGAGCTAGTCGGGGGAGCGAGGGGTGGCCGGAGTCGGCTGCTGTGGCGAACGGCGGCGATGGTGGTGTTCGGTCGTGTGAGAGAGAGAGCGAGGGAGAGGAGGGAAGAGCCGGGGGAGAGTGAGAGAGAGCAGGGGGAGAGGCGTGGCGTCGTCCAGGGCATCGAGCGAGGAGGGGAGGGCAGGCAAGCAGGCGAGCAGGTGGCGTGGCGCGGTGGCGCGCGCGCGCGCCGGCCACACTCCCCTCCCTCTGTCGGGACGAAGACGACAGAGGAGGGAGGTGGGCTGGGCTGGTTGCCGGCTGGGCCAGCCAGCTGGCTGGGCCGCACAGTGGAGGAGCCCAGGTAAGCTCCTCCTGTTATATATTTTTCTGTTTTTTAATTTCTGACATTTGTTTTGATTTAAATAATATATTAAATCATTTATTTAACTTATGCCAATTTTTGCAGGAGCTATTTATATTATTCCAGAGCTCTTTTATAATTGGCATAATATTTGGGCATATATTAATATATTTCCAATGCAAATATTTATGCATTAATTCCAAATGCCCAAAATAAATGTCCATGAGCCACTAAAAATATTGGTTTGATTTTTATCTCTGTCCAATATTTTCAGAGAGCAACATGAGCATTTTCTTGGACCCTTTTGGAGAAATTTTTATTTGGGTCATTTTCAAAATGGTTCTGAGGGTTTCACAGATCCCCATTTCAAGTTTCTGATGAAAGAGTAAACATGATGCAACACTCTAATGCATGACTAGCTAGGGTGTGACATCACCGGACTCAGAGAGGCCCTCCGCGACGACACTTCAGGGTCGCCCGCTTCCGGAGTGGAGGAGTCTGGAGGAGGCGTTTCGCTCTCCATCATCTCTGAAAGAAGATCCCCCGAAGACGAGCTCATTTGAGAGGGGCAAAGGCCCGAACTGCAAAGATATATGCAGTGGTTATTTTCTCAGAAGAAAAAGATGGCATATCTGTACTATTAAAGTATTTCGGGTCACTTACGACTCGCGGGAGAATTGATCCCCCCGCGAACTTTGTGCGGCAACAGCACCCCCCAAGGTAGGACCCTCTGTGGGAGACTTCTTCTCCCGTTTGGAAGCTTCGGCTTCCGAATCCCCGGGCGCAGTCCTTTTCCTCTTCTGGTCATCTTCCTTCATGGAGATGCTCGCTCCCTCGGTTAGAATGGGCAGCGTTGGGGGCCCACGTCCGCCCGTATTATCCTCCACAGTATCTTCCTTCAAGGGCTCCGGGCAAGGTGCGGTTTGGAGCATCTTTTCCAATACCGGATTTTCCAAACCCTCAGGGAGGGGGGCCGAACACCGAATCAACTTCGCCTTTGTTAGCCAGTCCTGGTCAAAAAGCGAACTCTCAGAAATAACTTCGTAACAAAGGAGAGATAGTATGTTCGGCGGGAAGATGCCTTACCTGTTCGGCGTCGCGGTTACTACTCAGGCCCACATCCTCGGTGATTTCTGGACACTCCACCTGAGGTCCGAAGAATGACTTGTACATCTCCTCGTGCGTCAGGCCGAGAAAATTTTGAATGACACGCGGTCCCTTGGGATTGAACTCCCACAGGCGAAGAGGCCGGCGTTTGCAAGGCTGGACTTGACGAACCAGCATAACTTGTATTACCGCAACGAAACTGAAATCTCCATTGAAGAGATCTCGAATGCGGCTTTGCAGTATAGGCACGTCCTTGGCTGGACCCCAGCTCAGACCTCTGCTGATCCATGACATCAGTTGTAGTGGAGGGCCCGAGCGGAAAATAGGGGCGGCCGCCCACTTGGCACTTCTAGGAGCCATGATGTAGAACCACTCCTGTTGCCACGATTCAGACACCTCTGGGATGGAACCTTTGGGCCATGGAGCTCCCATCATCTTGCGTATTGAGGCACCTCCACACGCTGCATGTTGCCCCTCGATCATCTTCGGCTTTACTTCAAAGGTCTTGAGCCATAGGCCAAAGTGAGGGGTAACCTGGAGGAAGGCCTCGCACACGACAATAAATGTTGTGATATGAAGAAAGGAGTCCGGAGCTAGATCATGGAAGTCTAGACCGTAATAAAACATCAAACCCCTGACGAAAGGATCCAGAGCAAGGCCTAGACCTCGGAGGAAGTGGGAAACGAACACGACATTTTCGTTGGGTTCGGGGGTGGGGACGGCCTACCCTCGGGGAGGCAGCCGATGCAAGATCTCGGCGGTCAGATATCTGGCCTCCCTCAACTTTGTGATGTCTTCTTCCGTGACGGAGGAAGGCACCCATCGGCCTTGAAGGCTAGATCCGGACATGACTGAAGGTTCGGAGCACCTGACCTGAGCTTTGGGCGTTTGAGCTTGAGGTGGGGGAAGGATTCGATTGAGCACGGGAGGGAAAAATAAAAGCCTTGTCCCTTTATAAAGGGGGTGAATATCAAGCGTCCTCTCCGTGTCCGTTTGGACTTGCCTATAATCTAGGAGTCCTAGAAGCGGTTGGGTTACCCACGCCCGTATTGATGAGAATCCCGGAATAAGGGGACACGATCTCTGCTTTAACAAGACGTGCCAACGAAACCGCCTCGCATGACGCGCTGAGGTGGGATAATAAAACGACTCGGATAAAGGCTTGGCCGTGGTGTGTCACACTGCGAAATACGTCAGTAGATTAGATTTGTGTAAATGTTATTCTCTATGGCGATATGTGGAAACTTATTTTGCAGAGCCGGACACTATCTTTGTGTTCAAAATCTTCTATGAAGTACTTGGAGGAGGAACCCGCCTTGCAATGCCGAAGACAATCTGCGCGCCGGACTCGTCGTCATTGAAGCCTAGTTTAGGGGCTACTGAGGGAGTCCTGGATTAGGGGGTGTCCGGATGGCCGGACTATACCTTCAGCCGGACTCCTGGACTATGAAGATACGAGATTGAAGACTTCGTCCCGTGTCCGGAAGGGACTTTCCTTGGCGTGGAAGGCAAGCTTGGCGATACGGATATGCAGATCTCCTACCATTGGAACCGACTTTGTGTAACCCTAACCCTCTCCGGTGTCTATATAAACCGGAGGGTTTTAGTCCGTAGGACAACATACCCAACAACAATCATACCATAGGCTAGCTTCTAGGGTTTAGCCTCTCCGATCTCGTGGTAGATCTACTCTTGTACTACCCATATCATCAATATTAATCAAGTAGGACGTAGGGTTTTACCTCCATCGAGAGGGCCCGAACCTGGGTAAAACTTCGTGTCCCTTGCCTCCTGTTACCATCCGGCCTAGACGCACAGTCCGGGACCCCCTACCCGAGATCCGCCGGTTTTGACACCGACACCAGGGGCTCCAGCGGGAGCGCGCACGTGAGGCGATGGCGGGCACGGCGGAGGGCGGGGCCGAGGGAGTGCGGCGACTGCGGGCGAGGTTCACGGGCACACAAGCGTGTGCGCGGGACTGATGCAGCCCGAGTGGCCAGGGACGCACGCCGGAGCAGGGGAAGCGGGCGCCGTGGGCAAACAGCAGCAGCAGGCGGGGTAAGGCGGGAGTGCGGGAACACGGGCAGGCGCAGGTGCTCGCGATGAGCGAGGCCTCCGGCGAGCGGCTGCGAGGCGCGCGTTGGACGCGGCGAGGGCGAGCGGCGGCCAGCGCCGGGCGCGGCGGGGACCAGCACGGGGCGGGCAGGCACGACCAAACGCAGGCCAAGGCGAGGCAGGTGAGGGGTTCGGTGAACGTGGGGCGCGGTAAGGGCGGAGCTCGTGCACGAGGAGCGGCGGGCGGAGGGAGCGGCTTACAGGCGCAGGAGGCAGAGGAAGCACGCTCGTACGTACACGTACGCTTGAGTTCACGCACGACGGTGGCGGCCGCTACAGAACGGATTAGAAGGGGGGATAGGGGAAACCAGCGTCTGCTCACAGCGGTGATGAGGAGCCGCACGGGGTGGTCCATAGTCGGGGATGCGGTACCGGTGACGGAGTCGTCCTCAGGAGGCGGCGACCGTAGTTGGGGAAGACGAGGCGATGGCGACGAGGGGAGGCTTCTCCGGCTCGAACGACTCCTCCAAGATGGTGTAGTCGATGACGATGCTTCCGCCGTACAACCTTACGATCGACAGGGACGACGGTGACCGCATGACGGAGGAGGTCAAGGTGGGAGGAGCTCAGGTGAGGGGGAAAGAAATGGATCTGGGAGGCGAGAGGGTAAGAGTGAGCGAGGTCTAGGGTTTGGGGCGTCGAGGGGGGAGTCTTTATACACCTCGGGGACCCGCGGGATGGCGGACACGGCGGCATCGACGGCCTCGGTGGGGTAGACGGCCGCCACGCCATGCCCTCCTGTACAAAGATTGAAGGAAAGGAGAGATGGGCCGGGCTTGTACTATTTACGATGGGCCAGAGTGCACAGGAGTCTTTCTTCTTTTCGATTGCTAAAATAATAAGTAGCTACTATTTCTAAATAGTTTAGTGATCAAATGAATTTGTTAATTTTGAAACTTTGCCCAATAATACTAGATACTATTCCTGGACCGCACAAAAAGTTTGGAATTAGTTTGAATTTTTCATAAATTAGAAAAATATTAAATGTTGTTTCTGGCACTGTTTTAATTAGGTTAAGGGCATTTAATTACTTCAAATAATGTTGGTCTATTCATGTCAATTAGTTAGTGAATTTTTGCAACTCATCGAACATTTTTGTTTTACAGTTCGAAGGAATAATAATTTAACTTGTCTTTTATAAATTTGAATTTGAGGTCGGATTGAAATAGAGTGATTAACAAAAATAAAATAACTGTGATGACTTGCCACCATTAGGCATGAGATTACTTTAGCATGATTCTCACTTGCCAACATGGAGAACCATGATTTCGGCATCGACTTTGGAGTTGGAGGGGCTCGAAGAGGACGAAGTGCGGATGTGCATCACCGGCGCACGGCTTAAATAGCTGCGGCCAAACTATGCGAAGGGCCGGGCAACCCAGTTCAATGTGGCGAATTGGCCAGAATTAGTGTTTTGGGACACGATGATGTCTACTACACAACCTTCTTCTTGTAAACGTTATTGGGCCTCAAAGTGCAGAGGTTTGTAGGACAGTAGCAAATTTCCCTGAAGTGGATGACCTAAGGTTTATCAATCTGTAGGAGGCGTAGGATGAAGATGGTCTCTCTCAAACAACACTGCAACCAAATAACAAAGAGTCCCTTGTGTCCCCAACACACCCAATACAATGGTAAATTGTATAGGTGCACTAGTTCGGTGAAGAGATGGTGATACAAGTGCAATATGGATAGTAGATAATAGTTCTTGTAATCTGAAAATATAAAAACAGCAAGGTAAATAATGATAAAAATGAGCGTAAACGGTATTGCAATGCGTTGAAACAAGGCCTAGGGTTCATACTTTCACTAGTACAAGTCCTCTCAACAATAATAACATAGTTGGATCATATAACTATCCCTCAACATGCAACAAAGACTCACTCCAAAGTCACTAATATTGGAGAATAAACGAAGATATTATGGTAGGGTACGAAACCACCTCAAAGTTATCCTTTCTGATCGATCTATTCAAGAGTCCGTAGTAAAATAACATGAAGCTATTCTTTCCGTCCAATCTATCCTAGAGTTTGTACTAGAATAACACCTTAAGACACAAATCAACCAAAACCCTAATGTCACCTAGATACTCCAATGTCACCTCAAGTATCCATGGGTATGATTATACGATATGTATCACACAATCTCAGATTCATCTATTCAACCAACACAAAAGTACTTCAAAGAGTGCCCCAAAGTTTCTACGGGAGAGTCAAGACGAAAACGTGTGCCAACCCCTATGCATAGATTCCCAAGGTCACGGAACCCGCAAGTTGATCACCAAAACATACATCAAGTGGATCAATACAATACCCCATTATCACCACGGGTATCCCACGCAAGACATACATCAAGTGTTCTCAAATCCTTAAAGACTCAATCCGATAAGATAACTTCAAAGAGAAAACTCAATCCATTACAAGAGAGTAGAGGGGGGAGAAACATCATAAGATCCAACTATAATAGCAAAGCTCGCGATACATCAAGATCGTACCACCTCAAGAACACGAGAGAGAGAGAGAGATCAAACACATAGCTACTGGTACATACCCTCAGCCCCGAGGGAGAACTACTCCCTCCTCATCATGGAGAGCGCCGGGATGATGAAGATGGCCACCGGTGAGGGGTTCCCCCCCCCAGCAGGGTGCCGGAACGGGTCTAGATTGGTTTTCGGTGGCTACGGAGGCTTCTAGCAGTGGAACTCCCGATCTATTCTGCTCCCCGATGATTTTAGGGTATATTGGTATATATAGGAGGAAGAAATATGTCAGGGGAGCCACGAGGGGCCCACGAGGGTGGAGGGTGCACCCCCTGCCTCGTGCCTTCCTCATTGCTTCCCTTACGTACACTCCAAGTCTTCTGGATTGCTTCCGTTCCAAAAATAAGTTCCGTGAAGTTTCAGGTCAATTGGACTCCGTTTGATTTTCCTTTTCTGCGATACTCTAAAACAAGGAAAATACAGAAACTGGCACCGGGCTCTGGGTTAATAGGTTAGTCCCAAAAATAATATGAAAGTGCATAATAAATCCCATAAACACCCAAAACAGATAATATAATAGCATGGAACAATCAAAAATTATAGATACGTTGGAGACGTATCAGGATCCCCAAGATTAATTCCTGCTCGTCCTCGAGTAGGTAATTGATAAAAAACAGAATTTTTGATGTGGAATGCTACCTAACATATTTATCCATGTAGTTCTCTTTATTGTGACAAGAATATTCAGATCCATAAGATTCAAGACAAAAGTTTAATATTGACATAAAAATAACAATACTTCAAGCATACTAACCAAGTAATCATGTCTTCTCAAAATAACATGGCCAAAGAAATCTATCCCTACAAAATCATATAGTCTGGCTATGCTCTATCTTCACCACACAAAATATTTAAATCATGCACACCCCCGATGACAAGCCAAGCAATTGTTTCATACTTTTGATGTTCTCAAACTTTTTCAATCTTCACACAATACATGAGCGTGAGCCATGGACATAGCACTATAGGTGGAATAGAATGGTGGTTGTGGAGAAGACAAAAAGGAGAAGATAGTCTCACATCAACTAGGCATATCAACGGGCTATGGAGATGCCCATCAATAGATATCAATGTCAGTGAGTAGGGATTGCCATGCAACAGATGCACTAGAGCTATAAATGTATGAAAGTTCAACAAAAGAAACTAGTGGGTGTGCATCCAACTTGCTTGCTCACGAAGACCTAGGGCATTTTGAGGAAGCCCATCATTGGAATATACAAGCCAAGTTCTATAATGAAAGAATCCCACTAGTATATGAAAGTGACAACATAGGAGACTCTCTATCATGAAGATCATGGTTCTACTTTGAAGCACAAGTGTGGTAAAAGGATAATAGCATTGCCCCTTCTATTTTTTTCTCATTTTTTTATTTTTTTTATTTGGGCCTTTTTTATGGCCTCTTTTTTTCTCCTTTTTTTATTTTTCGTCCGGAGTCTCATCCCGACTTATGGGGGAATTATAGTCTCCATCATCCTTTCCTTACTGGGACAATGCTCTAATAATGATGATCATCACACTTTTATTTACTTACAACTCAAGAATTACAACTCGATACTTAGAACAAAATATGACTCTATATGAATGCCTCCGGCGGTGTACCGGGATGTGCAATGACTCAAGACTGACATGTATGGAAGAATTATGAACGGTGGCTTTGCCACAAATACGATGTCAACTACATGATCATGCAAAGCAATATGACGATGATGAAGCGTGTCATAATAACGGAACGGTGGAAAGTTGCATGGCAATATATCTCAAAATGGCTATGGAAATGCCATAATAGGTAGGTATGGTGGTTGTTTTGAGGAAGATATATGGTGGGTTTATGGTACCGGCGAAAGTTGCGTGGTACTAGAGAGGCTAGCAATGGTGGAAGGGTGAGAGTGCGTATAATCCACGGACTCAGCATTAGTCATAAAGAACTCACATACTTATTGCAAAAATCTATTAGTTATCAAAACAAAGTACTACGTGCATGCTCCTAGGGGGATAGATTGGTAGGAAAATACCATCGCTCGTCCCCGACCGCCACTCATAAGGAAGACAATCAATAAATAAATCATGCTCCGACTTCATCACATAACGGTTCACCATACGTCCATGCTACGGGAATCACAAACTTCAACACAAGTATTTCTCAAATTCACAACTACTCAACTAGCATGACTCTAATATCACCATCTCCATATCTCAAAACAATTATCAAGTGTCAAACTTCTCTTAGTATTCAATGCACTCTATATGAAAGTTTTTATTATACCCCTCTTGGATGCCCATCATATTAGGACTAAATTCATAATCAAAGCAAATTACCATGCTGTTTAGGACTCTCAAAATAATATAAGTGAAGCATGAGAGTTCATCTATTTCTACAAAATAAATCCACCGCCGTGCTCTAAAAAGATATAAGTGAAGCACTAGAGCAACAACAAACTACCCTGAAAGATATAAGTGAAGTTCAATGAGTAGTCGAATAATTATGCAACTATGTGAAGACTCTCTAACATTTAAGAATTTCAGATCTTGGTATTTTATTCAAATAGCAAGCAAAACTAAATAAAATAAAATGATGCTCCAAGCAAAACACATATCATGTGGCGAATAAAAATATAGCTCCAAGTAAAGTTACCGATGAACGAAGACGAAAGAGGGGATGCCTTCCGGGGCATCCCCAAGCTTAGGCTCTTGGTTGTACTTGAATATTACCTTGGGGTGCCTTGGGCATCCCCAAGCTTAGGCTCTTGCCACTCCTTATTCCATAGTCCATCGAATCTTTACCCAAAACTTGAAAACTTCACAACACAAAACTTAACAAAAAACTCATAAGCTCCGTTAGTATAAGAAAATAAATCACCACTTAGGTACTGTTGTGAACTCATTCTAAATTCATATTTGTGTAATATCTACTGTATTCCAACTTCTCTATGGTTCATACCCTCCGATACTACTCATAGATTCATCAAAATAAGCAAACAACACATAGAAAACAGAATCTGTCAAAAACAGAACAGTCTGTAGTAATCTGGATCAAACGTATACTTCTGGAACCCCAAAAATTCTCAAATAAATTGCTGGACGTGAGTAGTTTATATATTAATCATCTTCAAAAATAATTAACTAAATATCACTCTCCAATAAAAAAATGTTAGCAAATCTCGTGAGCGCTAAAGTTTCTGTTTTTTACAGCAAGATCAACAAGACTTTTCCCAAGTCTTCCCAACGATTCTACTTGGCACAAACACTAACTAAAACATAAAAACTCAATCATAACAGAGGCTAGATGATTAATTTATTTCTAAACAGGAGCAAAAAGCAAGGAACAAAAATAAAAATTGGGTTGCCTCCCAACAAGCGCTATCGTTTAACGCCCCTAGCTAGGCATGATGATTTCAATGATGCTCACATAAAAGATAAGAATTGAAACATAAAGAGAGCATTATGAAGAATATGACTAGCACATGTAAGTCTAACCCACTTCCTATGCATAGGGATTTTGTGAGCAAACAACTTATGGGAACAAGAATCAATTTGCATAGGAAGGTAAAACAAACATAACTTCAAAATTTTAAGCACATAGAGAGGAAACTTGATATTATTGCAATTCCTACAAGCATATATTCCTCCCTCATAATAATTTTCAGTAGAGTCATGAATGAATTCAACAATATTACTAGCACCTAAAGCATTCTTTTCATGATCTACAAGCATAGAAATTTTATTACTCTCCACACAAGCAAAATTCTTCTCATGAATAATAGTGGGAGCAAACTCAACAAAATAATTATCATGTGAGGCATAATCCAATTGAAAACTAAAATCATGATGACAAGTTTCATGGATATCATTATTCTTTATAGCATACAAGCCGTCACAATGATAGCAACTTTGTTCTCATAATCAATTGAAACCTCTTCCGAAATAGTGGATTCATCACAAAATAAAGTCATGACCTCTCCAAATCCACTTTCATCAATATAACCATCATAAATAGGAGGCATGATTTCATCATAATAAATTTGCTCATCAGTACTTGGGGAACAAAAAATATCATCTTCATCAAACATAGCTTCCCCAAGCTTGTGGCTTTGCATATCATTAGCATCATGGACATTCAAGGAATTCATACTAACAACATTGCAATTATGTTCATCATTCAAATATTTAGTGCCAAACATTCTAATGCATTCTTCTTCTAGCACTTGAGCACAATTATTGGAATCCTTATTTTCATGATAGATATTAAAAAGATGAAGCATATGAGGTACCCTTAATTCCATTTTTTGTAATTTTTTTATAAACTAAACTAGTGATAAAATAAGAAACAAAAAGATTCGATTGCAAGATCTAAAGATATACCTTCAAGTGCTAACCTCCCCGGCAACGGCGCCAGAAAAGAGCTTGATGTTTACTACACAACCTTCTTCTTGTAGACGTTGTTAGGCCTCCAAGTGAAGAGGTTTGTAGGACAGTAGCAAAATTCCCTCAAGTGGATGACCTAGGGTTTAAAAATCTGTAGAGGCGTAGGATGAAGATGGTCTCTATCAAACAACACTACAACCAAATAACAAAGAGTCTCTTGTGTCCCCAACACACCCAATACAATGGTAAATTTTATAGGTGCACTAGTTTGGCGAAGAGATGGTGATACAAGTGCAATATGGATAGTAGATAATAGTTTTTGTAATCTGAAAGTATAAAAACAGCAAGGTAACTAATGATAAAAGTGAGCGTAAACGGTATTGCAATGCGTTGAAACAAGGCCTAGGGTTCATACTTTCACTAGTGCAAGTCCTCTCAACGATAATAACATAATTGGATCATATAACTATCCCTCGACATGCAATAAAGAGTCACTCCAAAGTCACTAATAGCGGAGAACAAACGAAGAGATTATGGTAGGGTGCGAAACCACCTCAAAGTTATCCTTTCTGATCGGTCTATTCAAGAGTCCATAGTAAATACATGAAGCTATTCTTTCCGTTCAATCTATCCTAGAGTTTGTACTAGAATAACACCTTAAGACACAAATAAACCAAAACCCTAATGTCACCTAGACACTCCAATGTCACCTCAAGTATCCGTGGGTATGATTATACGATATGTATCATAAAATCTCAGATTCATCTATTCAACCAACACAAAAGTACTTCAAAGAGTGCCCCAAAGTTTCTACCGAAGAGTCAAGACGAAAAAGTGTGCCAACCCCTATGCATAGATTCCCAAGGTCACGGAACCCGCAAGTTGATCACCAAAACATACATCAAGTGGATCAATAGAATACCCCATTATCACCACGGGTAGAGTAGAGGGGGGAGAAACATCATAAGATCCAACTATAATAGCAAAGCTCGCGATACATCAAGATCGTACCACCTCAAGAACACGAGAGAGATAGAGATCAAACACATAGCTACTGGTACATACCCTCATCCCCGAGGGAGAACTACTCCCTCCTCGTCATGGAAAGCTCCGGGATGATGAAGATGGCCACTGGTGAGGGGTTCCCCCCTCTGGCAGGGTGCCGAAACGGGTCTAGATTGGTTTTAGGTGGCTACGGAGGCTTCTGGCAGTGGAACTCCCGATCTATTCTGCTCCCCGATGGTTTTAGGGTATATTGGTATATATAGGAGGAAGAAATACGTCAGGGGAGCCACGAGGGGCCCACGAGGGTGGAGGGCGCGCCTAGGGGGTGGGCGCGCCCCCCTGCCTTGTGCCTTCCTCGTTGCTTCCCTTACGTACACCCCAAGTCTTCTGGATTGCTTCTGTTCCAAAAATAAGTTCCGTGAAGTTTCAGGTTAATTGGACTCCATTTGATTTTCCTTTTCTGCAATACTCTAAAACAAGGAAAAAAACAGAAACTGGCACTGGGCTCTGTGTTAATAGGTTAGTCCCAAAAATAATATAAAAGTGCATAATAAAGCCCATAAACATCCAAAACAGATAATATAATAGCATGGAACAATCAAAAACTATAGATACGTTGGAGACGTATCACACGATGTCCGATTGAAGTGGCAACACCCGCTCTCACGACCGGTCACATCGCTGGGCATCAATGCCGGCCACTGCATGCTCTGGGCCGACATGAATGTGGGGCGACAAGTGGCATGCATGGGCCTTGGATGGAAAGGCGGTAGAGGGGTGGTTTTTTGGGTGGGCCATGGTCTTAAGAAGTAGGCGTGGCGGTGGTCCGGACACCCGCAAAGTGCTCCCAGTTCGTCTCAGTTTTGCGGGAACAAGTGCGTCTGGACCAATCAGTGGACCGATGCAGGACCGCATTGGATGACAAAACACGTCCGGATCGCATGGTTCGAACGGTTGTGGGCGGTGTAAGGGTCCACGTTTTATATGCCCTCACAAGTGGAGGAGTGTGGAGACCCCTTTATAAGGGACCCTCTTCATCATGCTATTGGAGCTTGAGAAGAGGAGTTTCCACGCGCTCCTCCTCCGCCGCCCTGCCCGCTTCGTGTTTCATGATCGTGCCGAGCCGAGCTCAGACCTATGTCTTATTTTCTACTGTTCAGGAAAATAATAATTAATGGACATTTAATTATGAGTGATTAACTGATCCTCCACGACCGCCTATATATTGGAGGCGTCAACAACCCTATCCACGCACCGCCTACCGTCGTTCCGCTCACCGTTACAGGTTCAGGCGATCCCATCCTGTCCACCGTGTGCATGGCTGTACAGGAGAGAGGCAGCCTCCGGAACCCCTCCCTTTCGATCCTACACTTGAATAAGGTTGATTTGGTTTTTGGGGAGCGTCTCCAATGAGACTACTCGTCCTTTGCGCCATCAGCGATGCCGTCTTCTCCTTGACCCGCCGGAGTGGGGATGACGGCTCCCTCTTCTCGCGGCAATGTGGCGGGGACTCCTCCTCCTCGACACGCGCCGATGATGGTGGCATCGAGCCCAACTGACAGAGTGATCGATCCATCATGATCTCCATCTAACGGACGAATTCTTCGTCCGTTAGAGCGGCCCCTGCGAGAAGGTAGGGTTGCTGCTATAGCGCCTGGTCCTCCTCGTCGCTAGAGGAGCCGTCCGCTGTGGATTCCGAGGGGCCCGAACAGCGAGGGGGGCGGCACCAATATCGTCTAGCGAAGAATTGCCACCGCCTTTACCTGCCGATGTGGAGAACCATGACTTCGGCATCGACTTTGGAGTTGGAGGGGCTCGAAGAGGACGAAGTGCGGATGTGCATCACCGGCGCACGGCTTAAATAGCTGCGGCCAAGCTATGCGAAGGGCCGGGCAACCCGCTTCAATGCGGCGCAGTGGCCAGAATTAGTGTTTTGGGACACGACGTCCGATTGAAGCGGCAACGCCCGAGAGATCGCGTCCGTCAGCGCCGCCCTCACGACCGGTCACGTCGCTCGGCATCAATGCCGGTCACTGCATGCTCTGGGCCGACATGAATGTAGCGCGACAAGTGGCATGCATGGGCCTTGGATGGAAAGGCGGTAGAGGGGTGGTTTTTTGGGTGGGCCATGGTCTTAAGAAGGACACCCGCAAAGCGCTCCCAGTTCGTCTTAGTTTTGCGGGAACAAGTGCGTTTGGACCGGTCAGTGGACCGATGCAGGACCGCATTGGATGACAAAACACGTCTGGATCGCGTGGTTCGAACGGTTGTGGGCGGTTTAAGGGTCCGCGTTTTATATGCCCTCACAAGTGGAGGAGTGTGGAGACCCCTTTATAAGGGATCCTCTTCATCATGCTATTGGAGCTTGAGAAGAGGAGTTTCCAGGCGCTCCTCCTCCGCCGCCCTGCCCGCTTCATGTTTCATGATCGTGGCGAGCCGAGCTCAGACCTGTCTTATTTTCTACTGTTCAGGAAAAAATAATTAATGGATATTTAATTATGAGTCATTAACTGATCCACCACGACCGCCTATATATTGGAGGCGTCAACAACCCTATCCACGCACCGCCTACCGTCGTTCCGCTCACCGTTGCAGGTTCAGGCGATCCCATCCTGTCCATCGTGTGCATAGCTGTACAGGAGAGAGCCAGCCTCCGAAACCCCGCCCTTTGCGATCCTGCACTTGAAGAAGGTTGATTAGGTTTTTGGGGAGTGTCTCCAATGAGACTACTCGTCGTTGGCATCTACTTCGACTACATTCTTGTCTTCGTTGACATCACCATGTCCACCGAAGTTGAAAAAATGGCGCCAAGGACGTTGTCGCTGTCGCCGCCGCCGCGACTACAACTTTGAGGGTATAATCTGTTTACCCCCCTCCTGTTTCTTCCTGTGTTAGCTGTACTAGCTAGCTGTTTACGTAGTTGTTTCTGCTATATGTCTAGTACGGGCTTATGTGATTAGATATCAGTATGTGTTTAATACCGTCTTTGCCATGCTCATGATTTATCCCTGGATTATATCAATCAAAATTGCTAATTTATTAAACAACCAAACTTCCCTACATTTGGAGCCTCCTAATGCATTGGGGGTTTTGGGGACGTTACAGACCCCATCTATAAGGGCGTGTGTCGTTGGGTTGAATGTTTTTTTTTCAATTTTGAGAAGGTATTGTTTCTCAACATTTTCAATAATTTTATGTTTGGTTGTTTTCTGTTTCCAGTTTTCATGTTCTTTTCTGCTATTTTTCTTCTCTTTTTATTTTTCACATGTGAATTATATTTATCAAAAGTCATGAACGCTTAAATAGACAATGCATTTTTTAGAATTCATGATTTTTTTGAACTTATGAATAATTTTAAAATTCATAAGTATATCACCCACAGAAAAATACACTTAACACATAACTGAAGGACGGTTGCCGCGTGGATCACCCACTAGTATATATTATTTTTTAGGGAACTTTAGTATATATAGTAAGTTCTTGGATTTGGAGCCTCCCGGTGTATCGGGCACTATGGGCCTCGCCTGTAAGGGTTTGTGTCATTGGGCCGTCCAATTTTCTGTTTTGAGAATGTATTGGCTGGTTTCTTTCTATTCTTGTTTTCTGTTTTTCACCTATTTTAATAGTTTTGTCTTCATGTTGGCTTTTCCTTTTTCTCTTCTCCTTTTGTTTTTTTTTCATTTCTTTTCACATGCTGACTCATGAATATTTCTTAAAGTTGTGAACATTTAGAAAGACTATGAATATTTCTAAAATTCACGAACATTTTAAAAATCACTGAATGTTATAAAACTTTCACGAACATATCTAAAACCTATGAACATTTTATTTAATTTATGAGCCTTTCTCAAATCCATGAACATTGTTTGAAATCCCCGAATATTTTTTGAACTCGCGGACATTTTAAAAAAAATCAAGTTTTCATAATCAACAATGTTTTTACAATCTAATATTTATAAAATACATGGACTTCTTTTTCTTTTGTGCATCGGGGGTTGTAGGCATGTTATGGACCCCATCTATATGGGTGTGTGTCACTGGGTTGACTGGGTGTTTTCCGGTTTTGAGAAGGTACTGTCAGTTTTTTTTCTTTATTTTATGTGTTTCTCTACATTTTTAATAGGTTTTTTTTGTTTTTTTGCCACCTTTTCTTCTCCTTTTATTTTCCATTTATTTTTTCACATGCTAATTCATATTTTCTAAAGTCCTGAGTGTTTGAAAAGACTACAGTCTTTTAGAATTCATGAACATTTTTTAGAATTTACAAATAATTTTAAATCCTTAAATATATCACCTAAAGAAGAAGAGGCTTAACACATAACTGAAGGATGGCGCGGCAAAATGTGGGTGACCCTCTAGTATATAGTAGTAATTATTTTTGAGGGAACTCCAGTATATAGTAAGCTCTCTAGTTTTTTTTAGGTGAGTAAGCTCTCTAGATTTGGAGTCTCCTTGTGCATCGGTCCCTATGGGCCTTTCCGGTAAGGGTTTGTGTCGCCGGGCCATCTGATTTTTCTATTTTGAGTAGTTATTGCCTGGTTTGTTTTTCTTCTCAATTTCTGTGTTTTCAAACATTTTAATAGTTTTTTCCCGATTGTTCTTTTCATCTTTGTTTTTCCTTTTTTCACATGCTAGCTCATCTATATTTATTAAAGTTTCAAGCATTTAGAAAGACTATGTTTTTTTAGAATTCATGATTTTTTTTCAAATTCCTTAGCATTTAAAAAATTCTTGAGTATTTTTCAAAGTTCATGAACTTATGTGAAGTCTGTGATTTTTTTAATTTAGGAATCTTTCTCAAATTTGTGGCCCTTTTTTGAAACCTACGAATATTTTGTTGAATTAGGGAACATTTTTCAAAAAAAAATGTGCTTCTGTAATCCACAATATTTTTAAAAATATAATTTTTTTTAAGTATGTGAACTTCTTGAAATAAAAAAAAAACATAGCCGGGTTTTCTAAGTCGGAGAGGAGTGAACAAAAATTAAAGCTGAATGATGGAGCGGAGCATGGAGCCAAGTTGAGCGAGCGGAAGCTTCATAGGCCGGCCCATGTGAGTGCTATAACACCAATTTCACAGTTTGAACGTGGAATGGGAGCTCACACAACTATCACCGACTGACACTAAGGCCGGAACGTGCAAGAACCTCACAACCACACACCTAACAACTTCGGTCTCCTCTTAGAACAAATATCGTCTCCAACAACAACCCAAAGATATACGAATGAAAAAGAAAACACTGCAAGGACATAAATAAAACTCAAGCCACAGTAGATAAAACCAAAAATGAAACTACTGACCACAATAATCTACTAGAGAAAAAAGAGTTAATCTCATGAGTTGTGAATGGCACGACAAAGCGCGCATAGCCTCTATATGCATATTTGCTGGTGTGTAACAGACAGAAGGCACAGTGCCAGTTAAATGCCCATAATTTAGATTGCATCATCATCAATTAAGTAGACTAGTCGATCCAATCGTACTCCTGGAACAAAAGCAAAATCTACCAAAAAAAATGGAGAATGCTTCTGTAGTCCTCTTAAAAAAAGGAGACAAATGCCCGAATCTGAAAGCAAGTTTAAAATGGTAGTATCCCTGTACGAGTGCATGCCTCAATACTCTATGTCTCAAGCATCTGCCAATAACAAAAGTAAAGCGTATAGATCATAATGGGGAGTACTGTACTTACTATACAGTCTTGTCAATAGAACCTCCGACTGATCCCTCAATTGCCAACCATTCACCAGGCATGAGAGCAGATTTTAAACAAAGAAAGGAAAGAAACATATGATTGTAACATAACAGCTATGGAAAAAAAAGATTAAAGAGTGAATTACGATAGATATTGCTCTATCAATGTAGACATGGTTGTCTTGTCGTGCAGACCCTGCTGGACGAGCTCCATGTCATGTGCGCGCAGCTAAGAGAGGGATCGTGGTGGATCGCTAGCTAGCGCAAGTCGGATGGCTCCCCTTTCTCCCTCCCCTCTCCCCCCTCCGTCCTCCCCCTCCCCATCCTCACCCCGGTCCCATGGCTCGGCTCTCCCCGCCCCCCTCCTCCTCCTGCCGTCGCCGCCCCTGCCTCCTGCCGCCCCTCCTTCCTCGCCCTCTGAAGCTTCTCACTGTTTGCCCGCACCTGGATCTGGAGCTTGGAACAAATTTTGGGCCTTGTCGTCGGATGTGGCGGACGCGGATCCCGAGCTGGAGATAGGCTCTCCCTCCCTCCCCCTGGTCTCTCTTCCGGTTGCTCCGATAGTGGCGGGCTCGTCGGTTGTTGGCAGGGTGCGAAAGTTTGCTCCGGGCGGCCGGGGCCATCCGGCGGTCTCTGCTGAGGTGGGGCCCTCGGGTTGGTTCCAGGTGCGACGCGGTCGGCGACGGAAGCGCCCGGAGGCTCTCTCCTCGTCGGGCCGTGCGGTTCCTGGCGGTGCTTCTTCTCGGGCGGGTGGCTCTGCTTGCTCCTCCTACTCTCCGCCGTCTTCGCCGCCGGTGGCATCGGCGGGACCGGCGGGCGCTCGGGGCTGGCGTCGTCGGCCGCATCTCCCCCCTCCCTAACCCTAGATTCGTCTCCGGTGCGGGAGACTCGTGGGCCCTCCACTCCGCCTCAGTTGGGCCGCTCTGGGCCGGCCGTTCTGGCTGGGCCACCTCTGCTGTCGTCTTTTTCTGATTCCCCCCTTTCTATTTTGGGCCCTGGGCCTGGCGCGGCTCTCGTGCCTTCTTCTGTTCTGGTCGGCCCGGCCCACGCTTCCCCCC
>NC_041382.1:76498134-76515830 GCF_002162155.2 Triticum dicoccoides | reverse complement strand
GTTTCCTGCCTCCCACTCTGACCTGCGCCGCTTTCGTTTTCGCATCCCCACCTACCGCAGATTCCCCCCTCCTCCACCTCTCTCCCTCCCCTTCGCGGCTGTTGTCGCCATGGATCGCTCGCGCGGGTCGTCGAGCGAGGCGGTCTCTGGCTTGAAGCGACGGCGGGAGGACGCGGGCGACGGGGCTGTCGATCTGGAGCTCGAGGCTTCCCTCCGCTCCAAGCTTGAGGCCGAGCAGGCGGCTCGGCAGCAGGTGGCCCGTGAACGTGAAGCTTGGGCGGCGGGGCCTGAGTGGCTCCAGGGTGACGTGCGGGCTGGGGCGGCGGCGCCGGCCGCGGCGCGCTCTGGATCTGAGGCTCCCCGATCGGGCGGATCTGGGGCTGATCCATGGGAGGCCGCGACGGCTGCCGGCGGCTCTGGCCCTGCGGCCCGTCCTCCTCCTCCTCCCCCGCATGGTCCTGCTCCCATGGCTCGTGGCGGCGGCCGTAGCCTTGGTTCGTCGTCTGGGTTCGGTGGACGCACGCTGGGTCATGGGGGCGGCAGATCTGGCGCCCTTGGGCATCGGTTCCCGTCGTCGGGCCCTGGTTCGTCCTCTGGCGCCTTGGGTGATGGTATCCTTCCTCCTCCTCCCCCTCCTCCAGCCCGTCCTTCTCCCCCGCCTGCCCAACCACCAAACCCTAATCTCACATGCTTATCTTGTCACCAACCTAGGCATTTCCAATCGCGTTGTTTCAATCCCCCATTCTGCCTGATCTGTCGTGGGGACGGCCATCTAACTGTGAATTGTCAAAATCGCCGCAAACTCGCCTCTTTTATGCATTATGGTCAAGGCCTCCCTGGCTGCTCCTTCTTCGCGCTCGACAGCGATATCCCTCAGGTTACAGGGGCTCCTGCTCTCTCCAATGCCGCCATCATCACGATCAAAGACCACAAAATTTCCTCCCAAACCCTCCTGGACGAGCTCAACCTGTGGGATGAAGGAGGCTGGGATTGGCAGATCCGGCAGTTGTCTGATTTTGATTTCGCTGTGGTCTTCCCCTCTAAGAGCAGTCTCAAGATGATTTCTTCATGCACGAGTTTCACTCTTCCTCTTAACAAACTAGTAGTCTCGGTGAAAGCGGCTGCAAATGGGGCGAAACCTATATCCCCCCTTTCTGAGATCTGGGTTCTGGTAGATGACATCCCTCCTACCCTCCGCTCTACTGAGTTCATCATGGCCTTTGGTGTGCTCATTGGCAAGCCTATCTTGGTGGATCAAGACTCTTTGTCTGTCCTTGGCCCCGTGCGTCTCAAGATCTGGGCTGTTGATCCCTTATGCGTTCATGGCAGTGTTGATGTCTTCCCTGCTGCGGATGGATCCAGGCTCCGGGTCAGTGTGGAGGGGGATACCTCTTCCCACTCCCCACCATCGCCTCCTCCTCCTCCTGCCGATCTCCATGGCGGTGAGGCTGACAACGCTGGCAACTTGAGCGGGGGCTCGCTTCCTCACTTCACAACCTCTGAATGGGATGCCATGGGTTCAGAAAGTCGCGAGCTTTTCAAGGAGAATGCCCCAAAGAACAGGGATGGAGGGAAGGATCAGATGAATGTGTGTGCTCCTGCTCCGGCTGCCCTGATTGCCCCTCCTGCTGGTACCCCCATGTCGGGGGTTTGCTCCAACCTGCCGGCCCGGCCGGGCTCGCCGTCGCTTTCTGGTATTGAAGACCTTCCTGCCTCCCCGCGCCGCGTCGCGATGGGCCCCTCCTTCAAATTCTCTGCTCGGAGTCGGGCCTCTTCGGGAACCAAGCTTTCTGCGGTGGATCTGTGCCGCCGTCTTGACGGTGATATGGGCGACGTGGCAGGCCAGGCTTCTCCGGTTGTAGTGCGGTCATCTCCGATCCGGTCCCCCTCATCTACGGCTCGCAAAAGTGGTCGGATCCGTGACGGTGGCTTGCGGGTGGTTGACAAGGCGGCAAGGCGTGCTGCGGCTCGTGATCTACCTGCTTCAGGTATTTCTCCTACCCTTCCCCGTTGGTCCATAACACTTCCTCACCTACTAGGCTTGTTTTACCCTCTTTCTCTGATGAACACTTGACTAAGGTACTCGCAGATGCGGGTATTGCTCTTGACCACAATTTCGGCTCTCCTTCTTCTCTGATTGCTCTCATTAGGGCCAACGAAGTGGCTCAGGCAGCTTTGGCCAAGGCTAAAGAGGCCGTCGTAGCTCCTCCCGCCCCTCAAGTTGTGGCTGCTGGGGCTTCGGAGGAGGGGCCCCCTGATAGTGGGCTGTCCCCCTGGTTAAAAAGGGTGCTCGTAAGCGTGATTAATCCTGCTTGGCACCCTGCAGGTTGAGTCTACGCATTAAAAACCTTTCCTATAAATGAAAGCTCTTTTCTAGAACATCAGAGGTTTCGGCGCTCGGGGACGCCGAGACCAAATTAAATATATTGTCAGGGGGGACAATATTGACTTGATTAGCTTGGTCAAAACTTTTAAATCCTCTTTCTCTCCTCATGAGCTCTCTTCTATTGCGGGGGCGGACCGTTTTAACTGGAATTTCCTTCCCTCTTCTGGCCACTCTGGTGGAATTTTGCTAGGGTCAAAACGGGATGTTTTTGATTTTGTCGCTTTTGATCGTGGTATCTTCTGGGCCAGTTCTGTGCTTTTTCACCGCCAGCTCAATTCGCTTTGGGAATTTATGGTTGTTTATGGTCCGTCTGATCACTCCCTCTCCCCCATTTTCCTGGACGAAATTTCGAACAAAGTTGAAGCTTGCTCTCTCCCTTTGGTGATTGGAGGCGATTTTAATTTGCTCCGTACTCCTGCGGATAAGAACACAGATAATTTTTCTTGGGCGCTGGCTAACGCTTTTAATGACTTCATTAGCTTCTACGCCCTTTGAGAGATTCCTAGGGTGGGCTCTAGATATACCTGGACTAACGACCAACCCTCCCCTATTCGCTCCGTCCTGGACCGTGTTCTTGTCTGTTCGAACTGGGACTCGCTATTCCCGCCAGCAACGCTTAAATCTAAGGCTATTGTCGGCTCGGATCATGCCCCTCTAATTCTTGATGCTGGGATCCATTCTGTCTCTTCCCCCCTAGGTTTTAGTTTGACGCTTCTTGGCTCCTTATTGATGGTTTTTGTGACCTCCTTGGCTCTAAAATTAGAGCCTTCCTTTCTGCACCTCATCATTCCTATGGGCCCTTGGATGATTGGCATAACTGCTCGGCCCTGCTTCGCAAATTTCTTTGGGGATGGTCTCGTAATCACTCGGCCCAGGAGCGCAGAGACAAGGCCCTTCTCCTGGCCCAGATTGAGGCCCTTGATTCTCGGGCTGACGTTTCTGGCCTCTCCGACTCTGACTGGACCCTTCGGTTCTCCCTTGAGCGCTCGCTGATGCATCTTCACCGGCTTAATGAAATTTACTGGTGCCAGAGGGGTTCGACCAACTGGTTGCTTATAGGTGACTCATCCACTGCCTATTTCTTTGCGATTGCGAATGGAAGGCGGCGCCGATGCCTGATCGATAGCCTGATTATTGATGGGGTGCGGACCTATGACCAAGGCGCCATCCTTAACCATGTGGTCACTTTCTTTTCTTCCCTCCTTTCTGCCAAACCTGACCAGGGGTTCAGGTTATCATCTAACTTCTGGGACCAGGGGGTCTTGGTTTCCTCAGAAGAAAACTCAGATCTGATGATCCCCTACTCTGAAGAGGAGATCTTCTTAGCGATTAATAAAGTGAATCCTAACTCTGCCTCTGGCCCGGATGGTTTTTCTATCCCCTTCTTTAAAAAATTCTGGCCTATTCTTAAAGACCTTATTTGTGAAGTCATTCAAGGCTATTGTCTGGGGACAGTAGATATTTCCAGGCTCAATTATGCGGTTATCTCTCTCATCCCTAAGATTAAGGGTGCTGATTTAATATCTCAGTTTAGACCTATTGCGCTCATTAATAATTTTGCCAAGTTTACTGCCAAATGTCTGGCTACTCGCCTTACCCCGGTGGCTCATCAAACCCTTTCCCCTACTCATTCAGCTTTTATCAAGGGTCGCTTCATCCTGGATGGGGTTCTTTGTCTTCACGAAATCATCCATGATATTCATAAATCTGGGAGCAAGGCAGTAATTCTTAAATTAGATTTTGAAAAGGCCTATGATTCGGTAAGTTGGGGCTTCCTTAATCAAGTCCTTCTGGCAAAAGGCTTTGAGAGTGGGGTAGTTCACCGTATCATGCAGTTGGTCATGGGGGGTCATACTGCTATTAACGTTAATGGGAAAGTTAGTAACTTCTTTAAGAACTCTAGAGGTCTTCGGCAAGGCGACCTGGCCTCGCCCATCCTCTTTAACTTTGTTGCGGACGCCCTTTCTAACATCCTATCTAGAGCTGCGGAGGCCGGCCATATCTCTCCTGTTAGTTCTCATCTCATTCCGGAAGGTATCACGCACCTTCAGTACGCAGACAACACTATCATCTTGGTGGAATTGAATGATCATTGCATCGCCCACCTCAAATTTCTTCTCCTCTGTTTCGAGGCTCTCTCGGGGTTAAGATTAACTTTTCTAAAAGCGAAGTTATTGTCACTGGTGTTACGGGCACCGAGGCCTTAAGGGTGGCTCACTTACTTAATTGCTCTCTTGGATCTTTCCCTATCAAGTATTTGGGTCTGCCTATTACATCTGACAAGCTTTATGCTAAAGACTTTGCTCCTGCGGTGGCCAAGGTTGGTAATCGTGTTATGCCCTGGAGGGGCAGATACAACACTCAGGCGGGCAAAGTGGCCTTGATTAACGCTTGTCTCTCTTCTCTCCCGATGTTCTTGATGGGATTCTACCTCCTCTCGATGGGCACCCATGCTGGCTTTGACAAACATAGAGGGGCCTTTTATTGGAATGCGACTGATAACAAGCGCAAGTATCGTTTGGTCAAATGGGATCTCATTTGTAAGCCTAAAAGCCTTGGGGGGCTGGGCATCATTAAAACTCTTGTTATGAACAAATGTCTGATCATCAAATGGTGGTGGAAGATCATGAACATCCCCCAGGACAAGCCCCTTTGGTTCAGCATCCTCAAAGCGAAGTACTTTCCCTCTACTAGTCCTATGTTTGCCCGCGCCTCGGGGGCATCTTAGTTCTGGCATGATCTTGTTAAACTCCGGCCTATTTTTCAAGGCCTTGTCAAGTTTGTTGTTCGCAATGGTAAGTCCACCAGGTTCTCGCTTGATTGGTGGTGCAGATCCTCCTCGTTGGCCTCTACCTTTCCTGTTCTCTTTTCTTATTGCCCGGACCCTGAGATCTCAATCTTTGAGCTTGCGTCGAATAATTGGGACCTGCATCTGCGTCGTTCTCTTTCTCCCGAAGAGTTGGAAGACTGGCAGCGCCTTGCTGCCCTCTTCCCTTCGCTCTCGGAGGAGGAAGACACGGTTGTTTGGCCCCACTCTCCCTCAGCTCGTTTCTCGGTTAAATCCCTTTATAGCAAGCTCATTGCTGGGTCCATCACCTCCAAATTTAAGTGGATTTGGAGGGCTCACATTCCTCCTAAGATTAAGGTTTTCCTCTGGCAAGCCTCTCGTGGGCGTCTGCCTACGGGTGACCAAATTCGCAAACGTAATGGTCCGGGCTCTGATTGTTGTGCGCTTTGTGGTATGAGAGAAGACACGCCTTATATTTTGTTCAACTGTGTTTTGGCTAAGTTGTTTTGGTGTTGCATCAGATCCTGGATGCATGTTTCCTGGGCTCCGACCTCCTTCGCTGACTTGCGCATCTTGGCCAACTCCTTGGTTGGGGCCCAGAGGAGACTGTTTTGGGTCGGCTTCGCTGCCATGTGCTGGTCCTTGTGGACGACAAGGAATAAATTTACTATCGAACATGTTTTCCCTGCTAAGCCTGCTGATTGCTTATTTAAGACTTGTATATTCCTGCAGCAGTGCAGATTATTGACTAAGGAGGAGGACAGGGATGCTTTCGACGCCATGTTGGCCAAGATCCGAAATTCTGCTATCTCCATCTCTCCAGTCCAAGCAGGCTCGTAGGCGTTGCTGTTCTGCTTCGTTATCTTTCCTTCCTCCGGCCAGCGTGCCGTGTACTTGCCTGGGAGCCATGTACTTAGACTTCCCCCTGTGTTATCTAGGTTGATACTCTGTGTTCTCGTGCTGGCCTTTTGGGTCTATGTTAACTCTGCCTGGTGACTTTATCTATAAAGTCGGGCTATGGCCTTTTATCTAAAAAGAGAGGGATCGTGGCCGGGCCTTTTTCTCGTGACTCCTGGCCTCGCTAGGGTGTTCCCTCCTCTCAAGGTTCTGCATTTGTGCGTCCTGCTACAACACTGTTGCCTTACAGAGATGATGTTGTGAAAGAGTGGA
Organism: Triticum dicoccoides; assembly: GCF_002162155.2. Lineage (NCBI taxonomy): Eukaryota > Viridiplantae > Streptophyta > Magnoliopsida > Poales > Poaceae > Triticum > Triticum dicoccoides. Next base: position 76,509,486 of record NC_041382.1, on the reverse strand, counting down.
GAAGGATGGGCAACATACGTGTTATGGTAGGAAGGTGTAACGGCAGCCATTAGAGGGAAGAATAGGAAATTGGTTATAGGATAGTCACTAAAAGGGCAAATAGTAGTACATTGGTAGCTCTATCCTTTGGTTACAGTTGACAAATAGAGACGGATTGAGCATGTTGCTATTTGGGGGTGACACGGAATTTCAAAGAAATTCAATGGTACTTCCTCTGTCTCAGAATATAAGAACGTTTTTGATACTAGGATAGTGTTAAAAACGTTCTTATATTTTGAGACGGAGGGAGTACTAGATTTAGCATCTGGAGAGACATGGTTTCTATAGGCAACTGATATTACAAATTTTCATCTGTCGCGTTAGGTATGGCATGAGAGAGATTTTGTTTGGCCTCGATTATTCATATGGAAATCTCGGCCTAGGCGTTTCCACGTTTGAGGTGGTATTTAATGGTTTTGGCTTGCAGCTACATGAAACCAAGGTTTCCTATTTATTCTTGATGATTTATCAGACCGGGTCGGAGAATTTATTTCACCGCATAGAAAATGAGCTATGAGCTGTATTTCCACGAACAAACAAATCCAACCTCTTTCGTCTTTATTTATTGTGGTTACTATGACATGTCGGCCTTTTTCCTATAGAAATACTATATAACAACACTCAAACATATACATGCTCCTTATATCCGTAGCACTACCAAACAAAGCGGAATGTACGAATCACGTTTTGAACATCATACTATTCTTGCTGCAGATAAAAAAGTACACCTCTCTTATATCAAACAAAATAAAAAAGAACCAAGGAGACATTGAGTTCAGAAAACCATATATATGCGCTTAAGGAAACATTACACATTTACCCGACTGATAAAACAACAATATAACAACATAATAATTAACAATGGCATTGTACATCTCCATCAGATATATATCTCCCCATAGAGACGACACTTATTTATGACCAGGAACGCTATACACATATAGACACGTTTTTTAGGACTGACCACCGCCACTTGGCACCCATACACGACATGCAACCTATAAATATGTAACAAGAATCATGCACACGCAGACACAGCAGGCACGCATGCATGCGCTGCCGCAGTCGTCACGCGTGCGGTGACACTAGCTCCAGGATCGACCTGGCCGGACGGCTAGAGATTAATTCATTGTCATACCTCGGATACCTAGCGCATAAAGTCCATGATAAGATCTCGGTGCGGGTAGTCGTTTAGCAGGGAGTCTTCGTCATCCGCGTAGTGGACGGATTTAGTGTCCTCCTCGTTTGCCGGTAAGGGCGCCCTGAGGGTCGACATGGTGGTGGCAGCAGTGGCGACGGCGGAGGCGGTGGCGACCGGGGAGGAGAAAACATCGTCCCCGGTGATGGCAGAATATAGGCTCAGCATGCGAAGCCTGTTTGGAGTGGCCTGCAGGGTGAGGTCATCGAACAGCTGTGGAGTTGAAACAACCTGCGGACGCGTCACAGGAGTGGATGGAGTGCGTTGGAAGATGCGGGGCGGCGTCCGCGGCATGGCGAAGGGCGAAGGCGGCACCGCGGCGGCAGCGAACGCGGCGACCGGGTCCTCGCCCCTGAGCTCGCGGGTGAAGTGCGCGAAGAAGCAGATCCGGCGTTGGCAGCGAGTGCCTGCCTCGCACTTGCGCGTGCGGAACCGGGTCGGGTGCAGCCACAACTCGAAGACGCCGTGCGCGTAGCGGCACCTGAGCCCGCGCGCGCAGGTCGGCGGCGGGTGACCAGCGCCGGTGAGCCCGAGCTGCGCGTGCGCGTGCGCATTGGCGCGATACTCCGGGCAGGAGATGGCGACGTAGTTGAAGCGGCGCGGGTCACGGCGGCGGGCACGCTCGCCCTTGTGCGCGTATGGGCATGCCGTCCAGTCATGACTGTACGGCTGCGGGCACCGTCGCACCTTGTACTCGTACAGCCAGAAGTCCTCCGACATGGACGCCCACAGCCGATGCCCCTCGTGTGCCCATGCGCCCCACGTTGTTGGATCGGTCAGCTGGTATGTGACGCTGCCGTCCGCCTGCACCACCATGTTATACATGTCCAGTTCCATGGCCGTCCTCCTCGATCTCCTTGATCAAACACGGCAAACTCTCCAACAGATTAACAATACTAATTAAAAACTAGAAACTTATGGACATGATAGTAGCTAGGCCATGGTTCTGAATTTTTCTGAGGATATGGGGGATGATTTGGACCAAAAACTCTCGAGATTATTTGTAGCTAGGCCATGGTTGTGAAATAATGTTGAGGATGGGATGGTTTAGACTAAGATATCTAAGAAATATATGTAGCTAAGCCAAGGCTGTGAATGAATGCTGAGGATGGGGGATGATTTGTTCTACAAACCATGCATGGTTGCGATGTATGGAGAGATGTGATCTGCGTCTATCCGACTGTGGGTATATATTGTTCTAGGGGGTGCGGTGCTAGGCATTAGGTGAGTCGGCTGTTTTGTCTCATACCCATTTATTTTTGCTGTAAAGATAATGAAGACGTGTGGGTGTTTGGACATTGAGTCTCTAGCAAGGCTCCCTAACTAACAACTAGATTCTGGACCCTTCCTCCCCTTGGAAAAGAGACTTTGTGTGAGGGTCTAGGATATTATCTATCTTGTTTCGTGATGCGAGGGAGGAGCTATTTGTCCGATACTAATGTGATAAGATGAGTTGTGCAGACGGTGGGTGTTCATGTATCCCTTGGTATGGTGGGCCATCTCGAGCGAGGGGGTGTTTGTGTGCCTACACGAGTCGTTTTGTCTAACCCCATAAATAACACCTTTGGGCTAGGTTCAACAGTAACTCCCTCACGGCCCCAGAGACGAGTTCAAGTGTTGCAAAATGCACAAAGGCGTATTGCATAAACTTGGTAGTCTGGGTGCAAAAATCCACCACTCTCTCCTCTCCTCCTGGTTAATTGAAATTTATTTGTCATCCCCTATCCACGCTATTTGTTCATATTGTTGGGGATTTTGGTCGTGGTGACTACATCAATTCGTAAACAACAAATATAACTGTCATTTTGTGCTACTCATAACTCCACGCCTAAAATAATGCTCCTCCGCCTTCCTCATTTAGGATTTTTCATACCCATGACATTGGGTGGAATCCCGAGATTGATACCAAGTGATGCAAAGAGACTTCCGGTAGCCACAAGCACCACCCCTGGTACTTTATCTCTTGCTCTCACTCTCAAGCCTCCTTGCACATTGACACTATCACCTGAAGAAGACATTGTGTAATGTTGACCTATTAACTCATAGGTGAAACTCGAATGAAGTGTGTTGTGCTAAATTGGGCAATGCAATGTTGGCTTTGACCTATTTGGGCCGGAGGGTGGCCTATACTGTCTTAACTAGAAGGTTGGTTATCAGTACTAGCTATTTTGAGAAAAAAATCTAATGTGCACGCAAAACAAATACACTGTAGGTTGCTTCGTGAATATTCATGTGTGAGATTGTGGTGTAAAGATATGACAGACTGAAATTGATGTTTTGTAGTGGCGCCGGAGGACACAATGGAAGGGATGGTTTGTTACTCTACGACTCCCCACTATGCTGCTTTCCACGATTGGGGGTGTGGTAGCATGCAGTGAGGTGAGGTGGCAGAGCGAGGAAGCAGGAGGGGTTAGGCCTAGGATGATGCAACACTCCTCGACGATAACATGAGGATGCGGGAGGGGTTGGGCCTAAGATGATGTGGTGCTCCTCCATGGCAGCGCCTAGAGGCGGGACGGGATAGGCCTAGGAGGATGCGACACTCCTCGATGGCCCAGTCACAACATCCAGATTAGGCGTCTCAAAGCCTTCTGACGATGGCAGCAACATATTCTAGTTAGGATGGGCTTTTCCCCTGGATTTAGTTTCTCCCGCACTTTACAGCATGAAGTAGGGTGTGGCGTTGTGTTTTGTTTCATCTTTGTTTCTTCATGTGGACGAGAGTTAAGCAAGTCGATCTGTATTTCTTAGCAGAAAAATTTGAGATCACCCAAATTTGTTGATTTTATTGATAATTTCCTAGTGTGTCTTTCTTGCTTCAACCTTTGGTGGCACGTATCTTAAAATTTATATTAGTGCAATGATTTTTTGTGAGAAATATACACCAATAATTAATCAAATGCAATTGTAATTTTGTATGTGAAATGTAGTGTGTAGTATCTGATAGTGAGGAGGGATGTAAAGCAAATACACTTTCTTCGGTTTCCAATAGTGAGGAGGGATGTATGTGGAGATGCATGTATGTGGATCCTGTTTAATACATGTATTAAATGGCATTGAACTTTATGCATAATGTGTCTAATATTATGAAATGTGAATGAAATAGTTTATTCTTAAATTCTATCAGAAAATATTATGGAAATGCATTGGAAATGAATTAAATCGTAATTGAATTGATCTAAAATGAATATTAAATGCTCTAAACTGTCTCTAAAATCATTCTAGAATGGATCTCTGGAGTTTAGCCAAAATGTGTGTGCAATCTAAAATTTCAGATTTTTCGAATTGTTTCTAAAATACAAGGAATCGTGATTAACATGCATTTGTGAAATCTAGTGAAAATCTCTCTCGAAATGATTTCGAAATCTTGACCGGATCATGAATACATAATGACTAAATTGAGCTTAAATTTTGAATTCGGATAAAACAAATTATGAGATTTGTAGAAACAATGAAAATGAATCTCGAGTGTTTCTTGAGTAAATAAAGTTTTTGACTTCAGTTACTATGAATTTTATATTGTTTGTAGCTGTCACACCCCTAGTTCTGGTATGATCTAGGCTAGTTGTTGGTGTTTGCATCATATTTAAATTTCATGAATTTGAAATGGGGGATGTTCAAACCCTAGCACTTGGTTTTCAAATAGATTCAACTAAAATAAATTTCAATGAACCCAAAAATGCATTCCAAAAATGTCATGATTTAGGGAAAAAGGTGGAAGCCAAACCCTAAATGATGCACATTTTTCGAGGACACAAAGAGTTTTTAATTAATTAATATTGTATTTTGAATTAGAGAAAATAAATGCTATAAATATTTTATTTGCTTCAATAACTCTGATATTTTGTGAGGGCATCTGGAATAATCCACCTAGTCCCTACAAAAATTATCAGAAGGAAATAAAATGATTTAGTGCCCAAAACTAAATCAAAACAAATGGCAGAAAAGAAAATGGGAAAAAGTACCTACCTGGGCCAACTTACCTGGCCCTCATTGTTCGGCCCAACTCACCACTGTAGGCACCGCGCCGTCTTCCACCTCGCGCCAGTAGGTGAGGCACGTGCCCGACACGCGCGCGCACTGTCGTGCCGCCACGCCACCTACCTGCCTGCGCCCTTGGACAGCGTGGCGCCACCGTTCACTTCCCCGCTGCCGTCCGGATCCGTCCGACCCTCTCACTCTCCCCCTCGCCCTCCGCCTCGCTCTCTCCCGTCGACGGCCGACGCAGCCATGAAAGCGTCGCGGTGAACCACCGCGCTCCCCGCCCCCTCTCGACTCCCCGTGTTGTCTGCAAGATCCACCGTTGTCTGCTACGTCGCCTCGACCGAACCCCGAGCGCTCGAACGCTCTGCTTCGACTGCCACGACCCCGTCTTCGAGCTTCGGTTGCCGAGATCGCCACCGCCGTTCCGTCGCCGTCCAGGCTTCCCCGAGCTCACCATCGACACCTTCGGATCCGCTGTGAGCCGCCGTGTCGAACCCCCCATCTCCCCCGCGCGCTCTAGGCCCCCCTCCCCTGCCGCACAAGCCAAAGCTCGGCTCCGCTATTGCCGGAGCATGCGTGCTCCTCGTGTTCCGTTTGTTCTCGTCGTCCAATGGGTGTGCTCCAGAGTGAACTCTGACTCCGTTGTGCACCCTAGACGGCTTGGTAGGGAGCCCTAGCGCCATGCCGCACACCACCGAGCTCCGCCGCCGCATACGCTCGTCACTATTACCGCTACACGTCGCCCCAAGCATCCCCGCGACCACCAATGAGTGAACCGCGATGCGGGCGTTCCAACGCGCCTAGCCGCGCGACCAGTCGTGGCCGAAAACGGACGACCGGTGATCACCGCCACGCCAGGACGTTGCCGGCGTAACCCTGCCGACGTGGCACGGTAATTAGGGGCTAACCCTGCTAATTAGCCGCCTAGCAACCACTAACAGCGGGCCCCACCACTGATCAAACCCAGTCAGCGCTGGATTTGACTAGGTTTATCCAATGTGTCACTGACCAGTGGACCCCACTGGTCAGGTGATATGTCTTCGCTGTATCTATAATTTTTGATTGTTCCATGCCAATATTATACAATTTTCATATACTTTTGGCAACTTTTTATACTATTTTTGGGACTAACATTTTGATCCAGTGCCCAATGCCAGTTCCTGTTTGTTGCATGTTTTTTGTTTCGCAGAAAATCCATATCAAACGGAGTCCAAACGGGATAAAAACTGACGGAGATTTTTTTTGGAATATATGTAATTTTTGGGAAGAAGAATCAACGCGAGACGATGCCCGAGGGGGCCAAGAGGCAGGGGGCGCGTCCCAAGGGGTTAGGCGCGCCCTGGGCCCTCGTGGACACCCCGTAAAGTGGTTGGTGCCCTTCTTTCGCCGTAATAAAGATAATATCCGGATAGAGATCATGTCCAAAATTCAGCCCAATCGGAGTTACAGATCTCCGGGAATTTAAGAAACGGTGAAAGGGCAGAATCAGGAAACGCAGAAACAAAGAGAGACAGATCCTATCTCGGAGGGGCTCTCGCCCCTCCCATGCCATGGAGGACATGGACGAGAGGGGAAACCCTTCTCCCATCTAGGCAGAAGGTCAAGGAAGAAGAAGAAGGGGGGCTCTCTCCCCCTATCTCCCAGTGGCGCCGGAACGCCGTCGGGGCCATCATCATCACCACAACCTACACCAACAACTTCACTGCCATCATCACCAACTCTTCCCCCCTCTATGCAGGCGATGTAACCCCTCATTTACCCGCTGTAATATCTACTTAAACATGGTGCTCAATGCTATATATTATTTCCCAATGATGTATGGCTATCCTATGATGTTTGAGTAGACCCGTTTTGTCCTATGGGTTAATTGATGATCGTGATTGGTTTGAGTTGCATGTTTTATTATTGGTGCTATCCTATGGTGCTCCTCGTGTTGCGCAAGCATGAGGGATCCCCGTTGTAGGGTTTGCAATATGTTCATGATTTGCTTATGGTGGGTGGCGTAAGTGACAGAAGCTCATACCCAAGTAAGTAGGTTGTTTGCATATGGGAGTAAAGAGGACTTGATACTTTAATGCTATGGTTGGGTTTTACCTTAATGATCTTTAGTAGTTGCGGACGCTTGCTAGGGTTCCAATCATAAGTGCATATGATCCAAGTAGAGAAAGTATGTTAGCTTATGCCTCTCCCTCAAATAAAATTGCAATAATGATTACCGGTCTAGTTATCGATTGCCTAGGGACAAATAACTTTCTCGTGACAAAAAGCTCTCGACTAAAACTAATTTAGTTGTGTCTTTATCTGAACAACCCCTACTTTTTATTTACGAGCTCTTTATTATCTTGCCAACCTATCCAAAAACACCTACAAAGTACTTCTAGTTTCATACTTGTTCTAGGTAAAGCGAACGTTAAGCGTGCGTAGAGTTGTATCGGTGGTCGATAGAACTTGAGGGAATATTTGTTCTACCTTTAGCTCCTCGTTGGGTTCGACACTCTTACTTATCGAAAGAGGCTACAATTGATCCCCTATACTTGTGGGTTATCAAGATGTTTTTCTGGCGCCGTTGCCGGGGAGTTATAGCGTGGGGTGAATATTCTCGTGTGTGCTTGTTTGCTTTGTCACTAAGTAGTTTTTATTTTGTGATCTTGTTTTCTATCTTTAGTTATGGGTAGGAAACGTAAAATACCAAAAAAATTAGTTGTACCTACTACACCAATGGTTGAAGAACCACTCAAAATCGATCACACTCCTGAAGCTTTTTACTTGGATCATCTTTGATCCCTATGTTCTCATGCTGAAACCCCAACTAGCTTAGTTGAGGGCAAATATTTAGATGAGCATGCTTGTTATGTGCGACACCGCATATCTGAAAAAGGAAAACTTTTACTGGATCAAATTCATCGGTTGCAGTGCTATGCTTGGAATTTATGTGAAATATATGATTGTACTTGCTATTCTAAAGACCCTAAGAAACACCTTCCTTACCAATGTGAGTTTAGTGATAATGGAATCGTATCTTCATATACTAAGGGTGTTTTATAATTACTATGATGTTCAACAAATTGAAGAATTTGTTGCTTTTAGGGGTACTTGTGAAATTGCTTCTTTTATTGAAGAGTGTGATACTACTCTCTACAAATCTAAAAATTTGGCCATACTTAAATATTGCTATGATAATTATGCTTCTAATCCTTATATTAAACCATATATTGAGTACTCCTCCGCTGTCCAAGAAGAGACTAATATTTTGCAGGAGTCTATGGAAGAAGAAATTGATGAAACTGTGAGCTCATTGGATGAAAAAGATGACGAGGAGAGCAAAGAACAAAAGGAGAAAGAGCGGATTAGCTACCCATGCCCACCTTCTAATGAGAGTAACTCTTCAACCCATACATTGTTTAATTTAAATCCGTGCTTACTGAAGGATGATTGCTATGATGATTGTTATGATCCCATCGATTCTTTTGAAATATCCCTTTTTGATGATGCTTGCTATGCTTGTGGCCAAGATGCCAACATGAATTATGCTTATGGAGATGAAGTTGCTATAGTTCCTTATGTTAAACATGAAACTGTTGCTATTGCACCCACGCACGATAGTCCTATTATCTTTTTGAATTCTCCCGACTACACTATATCGGAGAAGTTTGCCCTTATTAAGGATTATATTGTTGGGTTGCGTTTTACTACAACACATGATGATTTTGGTAGATATAATATGCATGTGCTTGCTGCTCCTACTTGCAATTATTATGATAGAGGAACTACATCTCCGCCTCTCCATGTTTCCAATAAGATAAAATTGCAAGAAACTGTTTATACTATGCATTGGCCTTTACTATGTGTGCATGAATTGTTCTTTTATGACATGCCGATGCATAGGAAGAGAGTTAGACTTCGTTGTTGCATGATATATGTTACTTTGTGCTCACTACTAAATCACAAATCATTGTTAATTAAAACTGGCTTTGATATACCTTGGGATCCGGGTGGATTCATTACTTGAGCACCTTATGCCTAGCTTAATGGCTTTAAAGAAAGCGGTGCCAGGGAGACAACCCGGAAGTTTTAGAGAGTCATTTATTTCTGTTTAGTGCTTTTATATAGTTTTAAAACAAAAAATTAAAGAGGGGAACCCAAAACTTTTCCAAAAGGAAAGTGAAAGTGAGAGAGACAAGCATTGTTGAAGTGGGGGAGCTCCTTGAACTTTGTTCATGCTCACGGAAACTTTGTGAATCTTGATTATAGAACTTTTCAACAAAAATAATTATACCCTTGTACAATTCCATTGTATTATAAAAATAAGGTGCCCAGATTTGCCTATAGGATGTTTACATTGCTTGTTGGTTTGTGCGGTGCAGAACATAAACTTTGGCTGTAGTGCACGATTTTACTTTTTTTACTGGAACGTCCAACGGTTCTGAAACTTTTTGAACTGTCTTTATATACAAATTTTTTATTTTTCCTAATTTTTGCAGAATTTTTGGAGTAACAGAGGTATGGTGAATGTTCATATTACTACAGACTGTCCTGTTCAAGACAGATTCTGTTTTTGATGCATAGTTTGCTTGTTTTGATGAAACTATCAATTTATATGAGTGGATTAAGCCATGGAAAAGTTATATTACAGTAGCTAAAATGCAAAAAAATATGAATTGGTTTGAAAAAGTACTCAGAGTAGTGATTTGCTTTATTATACTAATGGATCTTACCGAACATTCCGTTAAGTTTTGTGTGATTGAAGTTTTCAAGTTTTGGGAGAGATCACGATGGATGAAGGAATAAGGAGTGGCAAGAGCCTAAGATTGGGGATGCCCGAGGCACCCCAAGGAAATATTCAAGGACTCCCAAGCAACCAAACTTGGGGATGCCTTCCGGGGCATCCCCTCTTTCTTCTAACGATCATTGGTAATTTCACTCGGAGCTATATTTTTATTCGTCACATGATATGCGTAAATCTTGGAGCGCCTTTTGCATTTAGTTTTCACTTTTCTTTGACGCACCGTGCTGGTATGAGATAGTCCTTGGTTGATTTATAGAATGCTCATTGCACTTCACTTATATCTTTTTACTATGGCTTTATAGAATGCTTCATGTGCTTCACTTATATCTTTTGATGTTTGGATTGCCTGTTTCTCTTCACATAGAAAACCGCCATTTGTAGAATGCTCTTTTGCTTCACTTATATTTGTTAGAGCATGTGCATATCTTTTATAGAAAGAATTAAACTCTCATGCTTCACTTATATCTATTTAGAGAGATGACAGGAATTGGTCATTCACATGGTTAGTCATAAAATCCTACATAAAACTTGTAGATCACTGAATATGATATGTTTGATTCCTTGCAATAGTTTTGCAATATAAAGAAGGTGATATTAGAGTCATGCTAGTGGGTAGTTGTGTATTGTAGAAATACTTGTGTTGAAGTTTGTGATTCCCGTAGCATGCATGTATGGTGAACCGTTATGTGATGAAGTCGGAGCATGATTTATTTATTGATCGTCTTCCTTATGAGTGGCAGTCGGGGACGAGCGATGGTCTTTTCCTACCAATCTATCCCCCTAGGAGCATGCGCATAGTACTTTGTTTCGATAGCTAATAGACTTTTGCAATAAGTATGTGAGTTCTTTATGACTAATGTTGAGTCCATGGATTATACGCACTCTCACCCTTCCATCATTTCTAGCCTCTTCGGTACCGTGCATTGCCCTTTCTCACCTCGAGAGTTGGTGCAAAATTCGCCGGTGCATCCAAACCCCGTGATACGATACGCTCTATCACACATAGGCCTCCTTATATCTTCCTCAAAACAGCCACCATACCTACCTATTATGGCATTTACATAGCCATTCCGAGATATATTGCCATGCAACTTCCATCATCATCATATACATGACTTGAGCATTTATTGTCATATTGCTTTGCATGATCGTAAGATGGCTAGCATGATGTTTTCATGGCTTGTCCATTTTTTGATGTCATTGCTATGCTAGATCATTGCACATCCCGGTACACCGCTGGAGGCATTCATATAGAGTCATATTTTGTTCTAGTATCGAGTTGTAAAATAAAAGTGTGATGATCATCATTATTAGAACATTTTCCCATGTGAGGTTATCAAAATAA
>NC_041382.1:76492035-76497773 GCF_002162155.2 Triticum dicoccoides | reverse complement strand
CAAAAAAAAGAGAGGCCAAAGAAGCCTACAAAAAACAGAAAAAATAAAAAAAATAACAAAATGAGAGAAAAGAGAGAAGGGACGATGTTACTATCCTTTTACCACACTTGTGCTTTAGAGTAGCACCATGTTCTTCATATAGAGAGTCTCTTGAGTTATCACTTTCATATACTAGTGGGAATTTTAATTATAGAACTTGGCTTGTATATTCCAACGATGGGCTTCCTCAAATGCCCTAGGTCTTCGTGAGCAAGCAAGTTGGATGCACACCCACTTAGTTTTAGTTTGAAATTTCATACACTTATAGCTCTTAGTGCATCCGTTGCATGGCAATCCCTACTCCTCGCATTGACATCAATTGATGGGCATCTCCATAGCCCGTTGATTAGCCGCGTCGATGTGAGACCTTCTCCTTTTTTGTCTTCTCCACGCAACCTCCACCATCATATTCTATTCCACCTATAGTGCTATATCCATGGCTCACACTCATGTATTGCGTGAAAGTTGAAAAGGTTTGAGAACGTCAAAAGTATGAAACAATTGCTTGGCTTGTCATCGGGGTTTTGCATGATTTGAATATTTTGTGTGGTGAAGATGGAGCATAGCCAGACCATATGATTTTGTAGGGATAACTTTCTTTGGCCATGTTATTTTGAAAAGACATGATTGCTTTATTAGTATGCTTGAAGTATTATTGTCTTAATGTCAAATGATAGACTATTGCTTTGAATCACTCGTGTCTTAATATTCATCCGATGATTAGATTACAAGATCAAGATTATGCTAGGTAGCATTCCACATCAAAAATTATCTTTTTTATCATTTACCTACTCGAGGACAAGCAGGAATTAAGCTTGGGGATGCTGATACGCCTCCGTCGTATCTATAATTTTGATTGTTTCATGCCAATATTATACAACTTTCATATACTTTTGGCAACTTTTTATACTATTTTTGGGACTAACATATTGATCCAGTGCCAGTTCCTGTTTGTTGCATGTTTTTTGTTTTGCAGAAAATCCATATCAACCCCAGTCCAAATGGGATAAAAATTGATGGAGATTGTTTTGGAATATATGTGATTTTTGGGAAGAAGAATCAATGCGAGACGATGCCCGAGGGGGCCATGAGGTAGGGGGGCGCGCCCTGGGTCCTCGTGGCCACTCCGTAAGGCAGTTGGTGCCCTTCTTTCGCCGCAAGATAGCTAATATCCGGGTAGAGATCGTGTCGAAAATTCAGCCCAATTGGAGTTACGGATCTCCGGGAATTTACGAAACGGTGAAAAGGGCAGAATCAGGGAACGCAAAAACAGAGAGAGACAGAGAGACGGATCCAATCTCATAGGGGCTCTCGTTCCTCCCATGCCATGGAGGCCATGGACAAGAGGGGAAATCCTTCTCCCATCTAGGGATAAGGTCAAGGAAGAAGAAGAAGGGGGGCTCTCTCCCCCTCTCTCCCGGTGGCGCCGGAACGTCACCGGGGCCACCATCATCACCGCAATCTACACCAACTACTTCACCGCCATCATCACCAACTCTTCCCCCCTCTATGCAGCGGTGTAACCCCTCTTTTACCCACTGTAATATCTACTTAAACATGGTGCTCAACTCTATATATTATTTCCCAATGATGTATGGCTATCCTATGATGTTTGAGTAGATCCGTTTTGTCCTATGGGTTAATTGATGATCGTGATTGGTTTGAGTTGCATGTTTTATTATTGGTGCTGTCCTATGATGCTCTCCATGTCGCGCAAGCGTGAGGGATACCCTCTGTAGGGTTTGCAATATTTTCATGATTTGCTTATGGTGGGTGGCATGAGTGATAGAAGCACATACCCGAGTAAGTAGATTGTTTGCATATGGGAGTAAAGAGGACTTGATACTTTAATGCTTTGGTTGGGTTTTACCTTAATGATCTTTAGTAGTTGCGGATGCTTGCTAGAGTTCCAATCATAAGTGCATATGATCCAAGTAGAGAAAGTATGTTAGCTTATGCCTCTCCCTTAAATAAAATTGCAATAATGATTACCGGTCTAGTTATCGATTGCCTAGGGACAAATAACTTTCTCATGACAAAAAGCTCTCTACTAAAACTAATTTAGTTGTGTCTTTATCTAAACAGCCCCTACTTTTTATTTACACGTTATTTATTATCCTGCCAACCTATCCAAAAACACCTACAAAGTACTTCTAGTTTCATACTTGTTCTAGGTAAAGCGAACGTTAAGCGTGCGTAGAGTTGTGTCGGTGGTCGATAGAACTTGAGGGAATATTTGTTCTACCTTTAGCTCCTCATTGGGTTCAACACTCTTACTTATCGAAATAGGCTACAATTGATCCCCTATACTTGTGGGTTATCATCAGGGTTGACCTGGTCAGCCTCAGTTGCCTCACTGACTTCATGCCATTGTCATGCTGACGCAGTAAATCAACTGTAGCTCATATTGAAATAATTTATATATGAAAAATTATCAAAAAAATTCAATCTATCCATATGTACCATTTTCAAACATGACAAATGATACGTCCATTTTGCATCATGCTTTTATATCAATATTTATTGCATTATGGGCTGTTATTACACATTATGTCATAATACTTATGTCTATTCTCTCTTATTTTACAAGGTTTACATAAAGAGGGGGAATGCTGGCAGCTGGGATTCTGGGCTAGAAAAGGAGCAAATATTAGAGACCTATTCTGCACAGCTCCAAAAGTCCTGAAACTTCACGGATGATGTTTTCCAAATATATAAAAAATATTGAGCGCAAGAACCTCACCAGGGGGGCCACACCCTTCCCACGAGGGTGGGGGGCGCGCCATACCCCCCCAGGGCGCGCCCCCTACCTCGTGGGCACCCTGGTGGCCCTCCGGTGGCCATCTTCTGCTATATGGAGTCTTTCGATGGGAAAAAAGTCATAAGCCATCTTCTCGGACGAAACTCCGCCGCCACGAGGCGGAACCTTGGCGGAATCAATCTAGGGCTTTGGCGGAGCTGTTCTGCCGGGGAAACTTCCCTCCCGGAGGGGGAAATCATCGCCACCGTCATCACCAATGCTCCTCTCATCGAGAGAGGGCAATCTCCATCAACATCTTCATCAGCACCATCTCATCTCAAAACCCTAGTTCATCTCATGTACCCAATTCTTGTCTCCAAGTCCGGGATTGGTGCTAGTAGGTTGCTAGTAGTGTTAATTACTCCTTGTAGTTGATGCTAGTTGGTTTAATTGGTGGAAGATCATATGTTCAGATCCTATATGCATATTAATACCCCTCCAATTATGAACATGTTTATGCTTTGTGAGTAGTTACTTTTGTTCCTGAGGACATGGGAGAAGTCTTGCTATTCGGAGTCATGTGAATTTGGTATTCGTTCGATATTTTGATGAGATGTATGTTGTCTCTCCTCTAGTGGTGTTATGTGAACGTCGACTACATGACACTTCACCATTATTTGGGCCTAGAGGAAGGCATTGGGAAGTAATAAGTAGATGATGGGTTGCTAGAGTGACAGAAGCTTAAACCCTAGTTTATGCGTTGCTTCGTAAGGGGCTGATTTGGATCCGTATGTTTCATGCTATGGTTAGGTTTACCTTAATACTTTTGTTGTATTTGCAGATGCTTGCAATAGAGGTTAATCATAAGTGGGATGTTTGTCCAAGTAAGGACAACACCCAAGCACCGGTCCACCCACATACCAAATTATCGAAGTACCGAACACGAATAATATGAACGTGATGAAAACTAGCTTGACGATATTCCCATGTGTCCCCGGGAGCGCTTTACATCATATAAGAGTTTGTCTAGGCTTGTCCTTTGCTACAAAAAGGATTGGGCCACCTTGCTGCACTTTATTTACTTTTGTTACTTGTTGCTCGTTACAAATTATCCTATCACAAAACTATATGTTACCACTTATTTCAGTACTTGCAGAGAATACCTTGCTGGAAACCGCTTATCATTTCCTTCCGCTCCTCGTTGGGTTCGACACTCTTACTTATCAAAAGGACTACGATAGATCCCCTATACTTGTGGGTCATCAACAAACCAACTTATACGTGCTGTATAAGTGGAAACATATTAATGGCATTTTAAGAGGCTTGATTTGGAGTTGCATTTGAACCCTTAGTTCAAATGGACTTCATCCGAAATGAATGCTAGTTGTATTAGCTCAAACAACATCGCATCTGCATGCCATGTTCATGCATCATATTGTGGCATATGCTTGTGTGTTGATTGCAGGCACCGTTCTTCTCGATAGGTCCTGCTCTGGAGACCATTCCAAAGTACCTGTCTGAGGAGTAGTGCTCTACTGTTGATCTTCCAGGCAAGCAACCCCCTTTGAGCATTCAAATACAACCCCACTCTCTTGCTTATTCTCTCCTTTATTGCATTAGGAGGACAACTATTCAACTGCTACTTTATGTTGCGGTAGTTGAACCCATTCCTCTGCATGACCTGTCTTTGGCGCAGTAAATAGATGAAACCCACTAGCATGTGTAGGAGTTGATTGAGCCATGTTGTGTTCCTACCATGCTATGCCTGCTATTGCTTATAGTTGTGTTAGGTCTGATTCATTGGGAATGGATTGGAGTGTTATGCTATGTTCTGATGCTGAGAATTAAGTGTGTGAACACGTTTTCGTAAAGGTAGCGATGAGAGATCATGTAGGAGTATGTGGTGGGTTGTCCCTTTAGGACTGTCCTTAAGAATTGAGTTTTGTGTTACTTGTCCAAGAATAGATACTATGTAACACCTACGATGCGGCTATATCTCCCACGTGTCAGAGCATGACTTAGAGGCATAACCGCATAGTAGGCATGTCGCAAGAGGGGTAATCTTTACACATCCCATGTACTGAATAAGAATGGGGTAAAGAGTTGGCTTACAATCGCCACTTCACACAAATACAAGTTAAACATACATCATCCAGAGTACAATCAAGGTCTGACTACGGAACCAAATAAAGAAAGACAACCCATAATGCTAGATCCTCGATCGTCCCGACTGGGCTCCACTACTGATCAACTAGAAACGAAACAACACAATGAACACG
Source organism: Triticum dicoccoides (assembly GCF_002162155.2). Taxonomy (NCBI): domain Eukaryota; kingdom Viridiplantae; phylum Streptophyta; class Magnoliopsida; order Poales; family Poaceae; genus Triticum; species Triticum dicoccoides. The sequence goes on along the minus strand of NC_041382.1, from coordinate 76,492,715 downwards.
ATCTTCATCGAGCTCCCACTTGAGCTTAGTTGCGTCATCTGCACTAGTATCATCGGCACCTACAACTGGTTTTGGAAGTATCTATGAGTCACGGGGACTCAGCAATCTCACACCCTCGCGATCAAGACTATTTAAGCTTATGGGTAGGAAAAGGTAGTGAGGTGGATCTGCAGCAAGCACTAGCATGTATGGTGGCTAACTTATGCAAAAGAGAGCGAGAAGAGAAGCAAAGCACGGTCGTGAACTAGAAGTGATCCTGAAACTACTTACGTTCAAACATAACACAAGAACCGTGTTCACTTCCCGGACTCCGCCGGAAAGAGACCATCATGGCTACACACGCGGTTGATGCATTTTAATTAAGTTATGTGTCGGGTTTTCTACAACCGGATATTAACAAATCCCCATCTGCCCATAACCACGGGCATGGCTTTAGATAGTTCAAAACCCTGCAGGGGTGTCCCAACTTAGCCCATCACAAGCTCTCACGATCAACGAAGGATATTCCTTCTCCCAGGAAGACCCGATCAGACTCGAAATCCCGGTTACAAGACATTTCGACAATGGTAAAACAAGACCAGCAAAGCCGCCCGATGTGCCGACAAATCCCGATATGATTCACACATATCTCGTTCTCAGGGCACACTGGATGAGACATCCTAGGAGTAAAACCAAACCTC
>NC_041382.1:76471111-76491631 GCF_002162155.2 Triticum dicoccoides | reverse complement strand
AACCTTGAGTCTGCAGAACCCTAGGGAAGGTGATAGGTTGTTAGTGCAAATGTAAAACCAATGTTGGGCCTTTCTGGAGGAGTTTTATTCAAAGCGAACTGTCAAGGGGTTCCGTCGGTGTCAAAACCGGCGGATCTCGGGTAGGGGGTCCTGAATTGTGCGTCTAGGCCGGATGGTAACAGGAGGCAGGGGACACAATGTTTTACCCAGGTTCGGGCCCTCTTGATGGAGGTAAAACCCTACGTCCTACTTGATTGATATTGATGATATGGGTAGTACAAGAGTAGATCTACCACGAGATCAGAGAGGCTAAACCCTAGAAGCTAGCCTACGATATGATTGTATGTTATGGTTGTTTTCCTACGGACTAAAACCCTTTGGTTTATATAGACACCGGAGAGGGTTAGGGTTACACAAGGTCGGTTACAAAGGAGGAGATATCCATATCCGTATTGCCTAGCTTGCCTTCCATGCCAAGTAGAGTCCCATCCGGACACGAGACGAAGTCTTCAATCTTGTATCTTCATAGTCTAACAGTCCGGCCAATGGAGATAGCCCGGCTGTCCGGACACCCCCTAATCCAGGACTCCCTCAGTAGCCCCTGAACCAGGCTTCAATGACGATGAGTCCGGCGCGCAGTATTGTCTTCGGCATTGCAAGGCAGGTTCCTTCTCCGAATACATCACAGAAGAACTTGAATACGAGGATAGTGTCCGACCCTACAAAATAAGTTCCACATACCATCGTAGAGAGAATAATATTTTCGAAATTCTAATTTGCTAACTTGTCTTGACAGTATGACGTTATGTCATGGCCCGGTGATTATTCGAACTGTTTCCTTTAACTAGCCCCGCACATAACGCGAGGCGGTTTTTCGACACGTCTTGTCAAAGCAGAGATCATGTCCCCTTATTATGGGATTCTCATCAATACGGGCGTGGGTAACCCAACCGCGCCATCGATTACGGCGCTTGGGGGATAAGCGAGTTTTACCAGGCAAGTGGGGACGCTTAGTTTCGTCCGCCCATATAAAGGGATAAGGATTCACCTTTCTATCCACGCCTTCTTCCTCCTTTGCACATCCATCTTCGCACACTCGAGCTCTAGCGCCCAAGTCCGCACTTCCCACCTCAACCTTCTCCAACCATGTCCGGAGCGGGAGGCAGGTGGATGGTCTCCTCCGTCATGGAGGGAGACATCAAGAAGCTGCGCGGAGCCGGATACTTAGCCGCGAATATCGCGCATCGGCTGCCTGCTGCGGGGCAGATCGTCCCTACCCCGGAACCTCACGAGAGGGTAGTCTTCCTCCACCACTTCCTCCGCGGGCTGGGGTTTCCCCTCCATCCATTCGTTCGTGGTCTCATGTTCTACTACGGGCTGGACTTTCATGATCTGGCCCCGAACTTCATCCTCAACATTTCGGCGTTCATCGTCGTGTGTGAGGCTTTCCTCCGCATCCGGCCCCACTTCGGCCTGTGGTTAAAGACCTTCAATATCAAGCCGAAGGTGGTATGAGGCCAACAAGCAGAATGCGGCGGAGCCATGGTGGGCAAGATGCCCAATGTTATATGGCTCGAAGGCTCCTTCGTGGAGACAATAAAGGGATGGCAATCGGCGTGGTTCTACATTACCGAGCCGCGCGACACCAAGTGGGCGGCAGCCCCCGAGTTTCGATCCAGATTCCCTACACGACTCACTTCCTGGAAAGAGAAGGGCTTGTCGTGGGGTTCATCGGTGGAGCTGGACGGACTCCAGAAATGTATCCGGAGTATGGCAAGCAAGAAGCTCAAGCTTGTCAACATAGTCCAGGTTATGCTCATCCGCCGGATCCTCCCGTGTCAACAACGGGATTTTAACTTGTGGGAGTTCGACCCGGCCCGACACCAAACTCTGAGCGAGCTCTTTGATACGACGCACAAGGACGTCTGGAAGGTGCTGTTCAAGGGCGCCGAGGTCCCTTCTTCTCTCGCCGAGGACCGCGGACTAAGCGCAAAGCGCCTAGCGTGTTCGGTGAGTTCAATACGTCCCATAGGACATTTATTTCCCCTAGCTTAATTATGTGCAGGGTCTAATCTCCATGCCTTTGACAGGACTGGGTGGAGACGTCGGGGCAGATTAACTGTCCGACCCCTTTACCCGAAGACACTACGGGCGCTCTCCTAACGGAGATGCTGACTCCAGCTCCTTACAAGGTGCCGGAGAAGACCAAGAAGGCCAAGGGGACCCGAAAGAGTTCCCGGCGCCAGGTGTTATCGGACTCATCGTCCGATAACTCTGCGGCACACTCTTCCCCCGAAGACGAGGAGGAAGAAGAAGATGCTCCCCCCAAGCAGGGGAGACAAGAAAAGGAAGGCCGCCCCAACTGGGGGGCCGAAGGGTCCAAGAAGGGAAGGACTCTCCTTCCGGACAGCTCCACCGCCGCCAACGAAGACGAAGACGAGTGGTTGCCCAGGGCCAAGCCCCTGGGGAGATCGTAAGTATTCGGATACCAGAGTAACACGTGGCATTCCTTTGTCGCACTTCTTTCCCTAACGCCGAACATGATTATGTAGGCCGCCACGAGCCAGCATCGATGTATCATCGGACGGCTCCCTGGGCTCGTCGAACATGGATAGCGATCCAGTCCCGGCCGCCACCTCCCCTCCTCCTACGGACGACGCCAAGGTGTTGTCTCAAGAGGCACCGGATCAAGGGGAGACAGTCCCGGAGGCGCCTCAAGGCAACCTTCCGGACTTCAAGAGCCGATGGGATGGGGCCCCTGAGAGCTCCGAGTTCGGCCCTCAGCCGAACACCGCGCCGGAACCTCCAGCGGTTCCAAGCTCGGGCAGGCGGCCTCCTTCTAAGAGGGGCAAGACGCATGTGCCGGTGACGTCTGTCCATCCAGAGGCGCCGGACAATCTGCTGGAAGCGCTTCGTAGCGCTTCCATCGACGAGGAGCACCGTACTATTATGAGTGCGGTGGTCCAGAAGGTTCAGTCCGCCAAGAGCGGGTTGACTGAAGCCTGTGCCAGCCTTCTAACAGGCTTTGAGGTAAGTGTTTTAAAATGTAGTAGAAATATTACCGCATAGACAGTAGCCCCTGATGCTTTGTTCGGTGTTCACAAAGAAAAGCCGAACAGAGGATCAAATAATATCGCAGGAGTCTAATATAAGTATGTCAATATGCATATACAGGCTTCGCTGCTGGCGTTCGCCGCACTGACTACGGAGGTCGTTGTACTGAAGCAGGACCTTGAGGGGTCCAGGAAAGAGCTCGGCCTTGCCAAGAGGCAGCTCGAGGAGAACAAGGGTAAGTAATGCCCTGTCTATAGATATGTATATATAAAAGAAGACATGATTGCAAAATGACAGGATCAACGTATATTTGCCAGGGGCCACGACCGAGGTGGCGACCCTGAAGCAAGCGCTAGCCAAGGCCTAAGATAACACGGCCAAGGAGCGCACTGAGCGAGAGAAGCACGAGGCTCGGGTGGGTGAGGTGCAGGAAGAGCTTCGGGCTCTCGTGGCGAAGCACAAGGCGTTGGAGCTTGACTCAAAGACGCGGGAGTCTGAGCTTGCCGCGGCCCTCGAGAGCGCAAGAAGTGCCAAGGCCGAAGCCCAAAAGGCCCTCCAGGAGATCGATGCAATGAAGAAGATAGCGGCGGGTAAGGCTTTCTATATGCAAAGCAAGCATGTAAAAGTAAATTACCGATTACTTACCCGAATCCGGAGCTCTCCAGGAGCATTCGCAGATTTGCCCCACAGCGTGTCCGATGTCGCACAATTTTACCAGGCCGAGGATGGAAGTTCAACGGAGAAGCTGTTCTGGTCTCAGTATGCTGAGGCCGAACACCCGGTGCCAATGAGTGACCAGCTGAAGCAGATGGTCGAGCTACATAAGGCGGCCGATCGGGCCATGAAGAGCTTTATAGTCCGGGTGTGGCCTAGCGATGCCCTTCCGAACAGCTTCTTCGGCCTAGTGAGGCGGCTTGTGGATGCCTGCCCACGGCTGGAGGTCGTCAAGCGATCTGTCTACATTGAAGGTGCATGCCGGGCTTTCGCCCGTGTGAAATTGCAGTGGGTCAAGCTAGACGCCATGAAGCTGATCAAGGAGGGGCCGCCGGCGGGCAAGGAGCACCGCCACCCCGAGATGTATTATGAGGGTGTTCTGCCGGGTGCCCGTCTCATAGCTGACGAGTGTTCCAAAGATGTAATATTTGAGTGAGACTTGTTCGTTTTATCCTGTATTTATGAAAACTTGTTTCATATGCGCTATGCAATGCTTGTTTGAATTTAAAATATTACCTTCTGTTTGGCTGTTTATCCAATCTGAGAGATGGCTAGTCCTCGGCTTCTGCCCCCATGCCACGAGTGCTGGGGTGTTCGGGATAAACCTGAGCACTCTTGTTCCCATGTTTGGGTCCTTCGAGGAAGGTGCTCAGCACATCGAACAAGGCAACCGGACTAATAATGCTTTATCACTCTGACTTAGCCATAGAATTCTATAATTTTAAATTTCGGCAAAGCCGCTGGTATTCAGAAGGCCGAATTTGGGGCGCGATACACGCCTTTAAGCTGGACAGGGCCGACCCCTCGCTCTAAGCGGGATAAGTCTTTAGGGACTTGAAAACCTCACCGAACAGCGACTAGTCTCTCGCCTTATCATGACAGTCAGTTTTAGCTTTCTCTACTGAGGTGCTGAACCCAGCAGAACCGGGGCACAATCGCAGTAGTTCTCCTAGCGCTACCTTAGCCGATAGAGCGGAACGTAAGGTACCAAAACATAGGAGCCGGGCAAACCCAACATTTGACCAAAGACATGATTCATAGCTGATGCATATAATGCTATAAGTTCGGGGTGCCGCACTTGTGAAAGTGTTCGGAATTTTCACACCGTATTGTGGGGTACATAAGCCCCTGGTGTATTAGCCGTACCAAAGTGTACGGTTGCAAGGCGTCATTAATGAACACATAGATATGTATATAACAAGAATGCAATAATAGTCGTAATTGTCATGCATTGTTTATTCAAAAACTTGCATTAAAGCAGAGTGATACAGATAGTGTGATAAGCAAAGAGTAGGACTATGTCCCTTCCAAGGGCAAGCTGAGGAATGATATTAAATCGAAAATTTCGCTCGTTACTGTAATCCACCTGGGAATTTCGTGGTATGGCGTAGCTGTCTGCCTCCTTGGTTGCTGCATCATGTGTTCGGGAATAGTGCTGCCGGACAGTGTTTCCAGAGATTAATGTCCTGAAAAAAGAAAAATAACCAAACGGGAAGCCCCTAGTGCGGTTTAGGCCGCGTCTTGGGGCGTGCCGTAGTTGTGCCCCCCTCCCCACCTGTGCCCATGGTATTTTTAATGTGTAATTATGTACGTGCGGCACGAGTTTCGCCGTTGGGCTGGGATTGGGGTGACCGCCGTATTGCTACGTGAGCTCAGATCGCACCAGGCGGTCTATTTGCCGATTGCCCCGAGCGCACTTGAAGGTGTCCGGGCTTTGAAGCGTCGAACTAGTTGATTGCCTTGAGAGGCTACTTTGCGCTTCTGCTGCGAGGGCCGCGGTGTGCTCCTCTGTTTGGAGAGAGCGCTCTGTATTTCCATTGACTGTAATAACTCCGCGAGGTCCTGGCATCTTGAGCTTGAGGTATGCATAGTGCAGTACTGCATTAAATCTAGCAAATGCGGTTCGCCCGAGCAGCGCGTGATAACCACTGCAGAACGGGACTATATCAAAGGTTAACTCTTTGCTTCGGAAGTTATCCGGGGATCCGGAGACCACTTCCAGTGTAATTGAGCCTGTGTAATGGGCCTCTACACCTGGAATGATGCCTTTAAAGGTCGTTTTTGTGGGTTTGATCCTTGAGGGGTCTATACCCATTTTGCGCACTGTGTCCTGATAAAGCAGGTTCAGGCTGCTGCCGCCATCCATAAGGACTCGAGTGAGGTGAAATCCGTCAATGATTGGGTCTAGGACCAATGCGGCGAATGTGCCATGACGGATACTAGTGGGGTGGTCCCTGCGATCGAAGGTGATTGGACAGGAGGACCAAGGGATGAACTTTGGGGCGATTGGCTCCAACGCATATACATCCCTGAGCGCACGCTTCCGCTCCCTCTTGGGGATGTGGGTTGCGTATATCATGTTCACCGTCCGCACTTGCGGGGGAAACCTCTTCTGTGCTCCGGTGTGTGGCTGCCGGGGCTCCTCCTCGTCATCGCTATGCGGCCCCTTGTCCTTGTTTTCGGCAATTAACTTGCCGGCCTGCTTGAACACCCAACAATCCCTATTGGTGTGATTGGCTGGCTTGTCTAGGGTGCCGTGTATTTGACATGAGCGATCGAGTATACGGTCCAAGCTGGACGGACCTGGCGTACTTTGTTTGAATGGCTTTTTCCGCTGACCGGGTTTAGAGCCTTTGAATCCGGCATTGACTGCCGTATCCTCGGTATTTTTGCTGTTAATGCGGCACTTATGTTTGTTCTGACATGACCTGCTATTTCCATCCTTGGTATCCGAGGTACCATGGTTCTTTGATATGTTATTACTGCGAGCCAGCCAGCTGTCTTCTCCCGCACAAAAGCGGGTCATGAGCGTCGTGAGAGCTGCCATAGATTTCGGCTTTTCCTGACCAAGGTGCCGGGCTAGCCACTCGTCTCGGATGTTGTGTTTGAAAGCCGCTAAGGCCTCTGCATCCGGACAGTCGACGATTTGATTTTTCTTTGTAAGGAACCGAGTCCAGAATTGCCTGGCCGACTCTTCTGGCTGCTGAATTATGTGGCTCAAGTCATCGGCATCTGGTGGTCGCACATAAGTGCCCTGAAAGTTGTCGAGGAATACGGCTTCCAGATCTTCCCTACAGCTAATGGAGTCTGCTGGCAAGCTGTTAAGCCAATGCCGCGCTGGTCCTTTGAGCTTTAGTGGGAGGTATTTGATGGCGTGTAAGTCATCACCGCGGGCCATGTGGATGTGAAGGAGGAAATCCTCGATCCATATTGCGGGATCTGTTGTGCCGTCGTATGATTCAATATTTACAGGTTTGAAACCTTCTGGGAATTGATGTTCCATTACCTCGTCTGTGAAGCATAAGGGGTGTGCGGCGCCTCTGTATTGGGCTATATCGTGATGCAGCTCAAATGGATCTTTCCCGCTGTGTTCAGCCCAGCCGGATTTGCTTTTACTGTATCCGGCGTGAAGTTTATCGTCTCACAGAGTTGTGTGCCCTCGTGATCCGTAGATCGATCCTGCATGCTTTTCTTTGTCCTCCAATATGTCTCGCAGGTCTGGCGTATCTCCCCATGCCTTTTTATTTGAATGGCGTCGGGGTAGAGGCTGAGTTTTTGGCTGAAATGCCTCTCTATCGCGGCCACGAGGCGGCCGATCAGCCGTATCATACGCTTCTTCCTCCAGTCGTGGTAGTAACCTGCACTTTGGGTAATTCTTGGAGGGGCGCTCGAGTTTATATTCCTCGGCCGCGAGGACTTCAGTCCATCTGTCAGCTAGCAGATCTTGATCAGCTTGAAGCTGCTGCTGCTTTTTCTTCAGGCTATTTGCCGTGGCCATAAGCCGGCGCTTGAAGCGCTCTTGTTCGACGGGGTCCTCTGGTACGGCGAATTCGTCGTCGCCGAGGCTTGCCTCGTCTTTGGAGGGGGGCATGTAATTGTCATCCTCCTCTCCCTCTGCCGCTCTCTCAGGAGGGCTGGCTCCTCCCTCCTCCTGCTCTAAATCTTGCTTGTGGGGATTGTTGTTGTCTTCGGCACTATCCGGAGTGTTATTATCTCCTGTGCCGGTATCACCACTTTTGCTTTGGCGGGACTTAGAGCGGCGCTGCTGACGTCGGCGTTTGGGTTGCTTCTTGGAGGGGTCATCCCCCGTTGTCTCGTCGCCATTGCCTTCTTTGGGTCTATCCACCATGTATATGTCATAGGACGAGGTGGCTTTCTAGTGCCCTATAGGCGCTAGTTCATGTTCGTCTCCTAGATCGTCGTCCATACCGTTGATGTCTTCGGAGTCGAAGTCGAGCATGTCGGTTAAATCATCGACAGTGGCTACGAAGTGGGTGGTGGGTGGGCGTCAAATTTCTTCGTCGTCCGCATCCCAATCCTGTTGGCCATAGTCCGGCCAGGGCTCTCTGACAAAGAGAGCGACTTTAGTGAATTCAGAATGTCGCCGAAGGGCGAGTGCTGAAAGACATCCGCGGCGGTGAATTCCATGATTGGCGCCCAATCGGATTCGATTGGCAGGGTCGCGGACGGTTCAAAGTCCGGAAAAGAGTCCGGCACCTTGGAGTCACAGGCTTCGCAGAGGTTTAGGCTGGTGTTCTGCTCGATCGCCGTTGAGACTGCAGCCCCTGAGGTGGTGTCTAGCTACCCATCCTCGATTGGCGCAGTTGGCTCCGAGCTAAGGGTCGGAGCTGATGCGGGCGCGACCTCTAGGGTACTGTTTGGCGGCAGAGTTAGGTCATACCCGTCGTGACAGTGTGGCGCGCCCGGCTGTGGCTCGAATCCGTTGAAGATCAAGTCTCCGCGGATGTCGGCCGTGTAGTTCAAACTTCCAAATCTGACCTGATGGCCAGGGGCGTAGCTTTCAATCTGCTCCAGATGGCCAAGCGAATTAGCCCGCAGTGCAAAGCCGCCGAACACGAAGATCTGTCCGGGGAGGAAAGTCTCACCCTGGAGTGCATCATTGTTGATGATCGGAGGAGCCATCGGGCCTAAAGGTGACGACACAGAGGAATTCTCAATGAAAGCACCAATGTCGGTGTCAAAACCGGCGGATCTCGGGTAGGGGGTCCCGAACTATGCGTCTAGGCCGGATGGTAACAGGAGGCAGGGGACACAATGTTTTACCCAGGTTTGGGCCCTCTTGATGGAGGTAAAACCCTACGTCCTGCTTGATTGATATTGATGATATGGGTAGTACAAGAGTAGATCTACCACGAGATCACAGAGGCTAAACCCTAGAAGCTAGCCTACGGTATGATTGTATGTTATGGTTGTTGTCCTACGGACTAAAACCCTTCGATTTATATAGACACCGGAGAGGGTTAGGGTTACACAAGGTCGGTTACAAAGGAGGAGATATCCATATCTGTATTGCCTAGCTTGCCTTCCACGCCAAGTAGTGTCCCATCTGGACACGAGACGAAGTCTTCAATCTTGTATCTTCATAGTCTAATAGTCCGCCCAATGGAGATAGTCCGGTTGTCCGGAGACCCCCTAATCCAGGACTCCCTCAGGTTCCCATAACACTCAACCGCGTAAGGAACACAAAATCAAGGAACATAACACCAGTATGACAGAAACTAGGGCGGCAAGAGTGGAACAAAACACCAGGCATAAGGCCGAGCCTTCCACCCTTTACCAAGTATATGGACGCATTAATTAAAATAAGAGATATTATGATATCCCAACATATCCATGTTCCAAACATGGAACAAACTCCATCTTCACCTGCAACTAACAACGCTATAAGAGGGGCTGAGCAAAGCGGTAACATAGCCAAGCAACGGTTTGCTAGGACAAGGTGGGTTAGAGGCTGGACTTGGCAATATGGGAGGCATGATATAGCAAGTGGTAGGTATCGCAGCATAGCAATAGAGCGAGCAACTAGCAAGCAAAGATAGAAGTGATTTCGAGAGTATGGTCATCTTGCCTGAGATCCCGCAAGGAAGAACGAGTCCATAAAGAAGATAAACGGACGTAGGCGAATGGATCCTCACAACTCCGGAACGAAACCGAAGCTAACGAGAGAAGCAACCCGGAAGGAAGCAAGCAACAAAGTAAACAACCAAGCATAACATGGCATGATATGCGAGATGTGATATGCAATGCATATGCATGCTCCGGAAGGAAAAGATTGAACCAGGCCTCAACTTGGAAAACCAAGAGTGCCGCTGGAAAGATGAGTTGATTTCGGTCAAAATCGATATATAGATCACGGTTTGCAAATGGCAAGCAAAGCAATAATGGCACAATTCTGCGATTAACAACACGATGCCATCTAGAATGCAACAAGAAACTAATCTAATGCACTCCAACATAGCAACAAAGCACACAACAGTGATCTACTCAAGATGCTTGAAAAAAATATGAACACTGAGCTACGGCTAAATCTCACAATAGCAGGTTCAAACAAGCATGACATAAGTGCAAAAGATATCAGCTTCACAGACTTAGTGAAAATAACATGCCAGGAATTTACATCAGGAAGCAATGTTTAGAGCAAGCTAACAACATGCTACAGGAACAGAACATAGCAATACAAGGCATGTCATGAATCTAATCAAAGCATATAACAAAAGTCCCTTACTGACCATAAGCCAAAAAGGATCAGAAGATATGATGGTACCCATGTAAACATAGCAAGTTTCGTTAACAGATTCAGACTTAGCAAAAAACTAGACATGGCATAAATAGAATTATGAAGGCATGTTTGCGAGCTCGATTCACTCAACACAAGACATTTCATGACAAACTAAGCATACTACCAGCAAGAAGACATGTTAAAGAAGCTAACCAAAGCAAGAGCAATCTCATAGCATGCATGGATCAACTACAATAACCTTGGCAAAATTGATTAACACGTAAACAATCTGCCAGGAACATTTTATAGTAAAAGTAGAGCAAGATTGAGTCATGCTAGGGTACTCCATAAATACAAACAAGGACACGGATGGATAGAGCATAACCATATGTAAAAATCATCCTTACTAAACATACTCAAAAGAAGCATGGATCTCTCTGTAGCAACATGAATACATGGCATAAAAATAACAGCAGGGAAATGACAGTGAGATTCTAAGTCCCTGAAATCAGCAATATCACGAGAGCTACTTTGCATGCTTGTGCTAGTCACCACATTGATCACAAAAGTACATGGCATACACCCCTGTAAAGATGGCATGTCATAGCCCAAAACACATGTAGAGCTCATGACCATAGGCAACACACAATAATCATGGCAAAAATGACAAATGCTCATAATCTGATAAGAAGCAGCACCTAACATCTTATAGCACTGTTGCATCAACTATTTGGGCATCAAGATGGACTCAAACAAGCATGGCACAATGGAGCATAATGAAGAGCACATCATGATGAACATTTTGACATGTCATATGCACAAAACGGACCACCGAGCACAAAGTTATGGCATGATGAAGGGAGCATTAGAATGTAAGATTTTTGGGACTTGGACGAAAATCTCGGGGTCAACCTCGTTTTCAGATTTGGATCTGAGGCAGCGCATGGACTGAGGTTTGCCGGATCCTCGCCGGAGTTGCGGTGGGACGGCGGCCGGACTTGATGAGAAGCTCGCCGGAGTGAGGAGAAGGACGAGGGCCGGCCGGAGTTTGCGGAGTCCGCGGGAGGCGCGGGCTGCAGGGTCCCGCTGGACCTGAGCGGCGGACGGCGAGGCGGGCGTCGGCCGCGGGCGGCGAGCAGCTCCGAGCGGCGCGTGGTGGAAGGCGCGGGGCGGCGACGAAGCATCGGGGCGGCGCACGCGGTGGGATCCGGGCTAGGTTCGGCCCAGCGCAGGCTGGATCTGGGCTCGGCGGGCCCGCGCGGTGGGAGGCGTTGACCGACGGCGGGGTTGGTGATGTGGCGCCCGCGGAGTGGAGGGGAGCGGTGACGGGGTGACGTGGCGCTTCGCCATTGGTCGGACGACGTGGCCGGCTGGACATGTCCGGCGGGGTGGACATGTCCGGCGGCGCGAGGAAGGGGAAGGCTAGGGTTCATCCGCAAATTTTCGGGGGGAGGTGCAAATATATAGGCAGAGGGAGCTAGGAGAATCCAAATGAGGTGCGGTTTTCGGCCACGCAATCGTGATCGAACGGCTGAGAGAATGGAGGGGGTTTGGAAGGGTTATTGGGCCACTTAAGAGGGGTGTTGGGCTGCAACACACACACGAGGCCTTTACGGTTCCCCGGTTAACCGTTGGAGTATTAAACGGACTCCAAATGGCACCAAATTTGACAGGAGGTCTACCGGTGGTGTACCAAGGCCGCTTGACAAATCTTGGTCCATTCCGAGAAAGTTTGACACCCGCACGCGAAAAGAGGCAAAAGAGGGCGCTAGAGGGCGTAGGAGTGTCGTATTGAGAAACGGACAACGGGGAAAATGCTCGGATGCGTGAGACGAACACGTATGCAAAAGAGATGCACATAATGACATGATATGAAATGCATGACATGAAAACAAATGACAAGGCAACAACAGCGAATAACTGGAAGACACCTGGCGCAATGGTCTCGGGGCATTACAACACTTCACCACTACGAGAGGATCTCGTCCCGAGATCTAGGATGGCACCGGAGGGAAACGAAAGAGGAAGAGAAAAGGTAAAACAAAGTTGCTTCTTTGACAAACGAGTGAAACCAAAGAACCTTGAGACGTTAAACAATTTTGATAAGAGAATACAACAGAGATGAACGAAGTTGAAAACACTCTGTTAGAAAAGAGGAACAAGGAAGAACAAATTCGGACAACACTCCGGTTGAAAAGAGATGCAAGACTTGACAAGGCAAAAAGAACTTGAGCAGAGGGCACAACACTCATGTTAAATGGATAAGCACAAAAAGAACACGATCCTCACCATTCGAGATGATGAGAGAAAAGAGCAACATCACGATGCCTCCGAAAGAAAAGAAAGAATGGAATGGAATGAACAGAGGGAAACAAGATCTTGAGAGAGCATGCTTACAACAAATGCTAGAACGGAGTTGTTGGATTACCAACAATGAAAAGAGTAAGCTTGTTGTGGGCTTATGGAAAACATGTCGAAATCTTGAGTTGATTCTGCCACTAACAAAACAATAGATTGGATTGATATCAACAAGGAGATGAAAAACTTATTTCACCGGGAGGATAATTGAAGAAGTTGGACCATTTATAAGCACCATAAATAGCAACAATCCTTACGGAAAGCTTTAGGTGAAATATAACCCAATATAACTCCAATGAAGAGATTGATGGATTTAAAATACCTCATTCTTAACAACATGTGAATCATGAAACATGAACTCAAATTATCAAGAATGAGATAATACGACCTCCAATGATACGATAGAAAGAATTGCACTTCGGAATGCGAGATGAAGAATGCTTGAGCTCCTCTGAAAAGAATCTTGATGAGCACTTCGAGAAGGAATCAAATCCTTTATGAACCAACATGTAGAGCCTCCATGAAGAACTCCAGTAATAAAAGAATGATCAAACGAAATGAAGGATGAAAAGAATAAGGTTGAAACCTTGCAATGATTAGATGGACCTTTGTGATGATGAGAGCTTGGAACTCCGGGAAAAGAAAAGATGAACCAAATAAAACCGAGAATTTGATGAACCTCCGGAATAAGGAATTAATCCCTTGGATGAAACAATAATAAGAATTATGTTATGCGTATCCTTCACCACTTTAGCTTGATGACAAGCAACGGATTTGGCAAACTACTTATTCTTGTAGAAAAAGGGTTAAGATAGATATAGCGCAAACTTGGGAAGGTCTTCAACAAACCACCGCTAGGATTTGGAAATAACGAATGAATTGATATGATAACAAAAAGGAAAGTAATCTTGAACGAACGACCGTAAGAATTTGAAAACGGTCGAAGGAAAGATAAAGAAACACCGGGAAGAATTAGAGAACGAGTGAAGATACTTGAGGGGATTTAGATACATGAAAACGAAGAGATCACGAACTGATTAGAGAATACTTGAATGATGCACCGATAAGATTTGAGAACGAGAGCTGAAAGCTAGAATGAATAATTCTGAGAAGACGGGCTCTAGAGAATCAAACTAAAAAGACTCCCGAATTGCTCCGGATGGGTGAAAAGAATTCTCACAATCGAAAACAATTATGAGAGGATATCGTGAAGCTAGAACCACGAATCTTGAAGAGAATGGAGCAAGATTAAGAGAAAAATCTTCCTCGGTCTTCAAATCCGAGAATGACGACGAGTAACACCATCAAGAATTGTTGAGGCACTCCAGAATGAAAATTAGAAAGGTTGAACCAAAGATGAAAAGAATGTGAAAGATCTTGAAGAAGGCATTTGACTGATGATAACTCATTCTTACATCAAACTTGGAAAAGAACTTGAGAAGCTTCGGGAAAATTAGAAGAGTCAGGTACGATCCTGGGAAAAGACCTGTGGGTTAGGTCCCACTGAAAAGAAACACCGTTGAATGATTTAATGGAAGATTGCGCCGGTTGAATTGAATGGCTTGAATGAGATAACATCATCAAAAGAGCTTGAACGAATGACGAGTGGAAACATGATTCTTCTGAGATATCTTCAGCACTCTGGAACAATTGAATAGTGAGAAGTGAACGATTAAGAGGTGCAACGGCATGGGAAAATCATTTGAAACGACGAAGAAGGATGTGATCGACAAGGATTGACTCCACCGGAGAAGAAAATGAGTGAATAGTGACGAACTTGAAGCTCCGTTAGTATCTTCCCGAGAATCACCGGAGAAGAACATTGACGTAAAAGAATGGATAGACTTCACATCAATAAGATGGCTACTTGGTTAATAAATCCAAGTCCTTGAAGGAAAAAGGGTGGGAGGGTGGGAAAAACAAAGACAACTTGGGACGGATGAAACAAATAACGTTGAAAAGACTTTGAGTTGATCTTACGGATGGGAAAATGATAGGATCATCTTGAAGAGAATCACACCGGTTGGAAAGAATTAACATGACAACCTCGATGATCAAGAAGGATAGTTATTCACATAGAAATATGAGAACACCGCTTAGGAAAGGTATGGAATCAACACTTGACTTCGAAGCAACTCGAATACCACAACTCGAAACGAAACAAAGGATTGGCTTGCAAAATAAGCCGGAAAACAGATGATAGATCCCATATCGTATCATGTGTCTGTTGGAAAGAATTCCTACATGATACTTGAATTCCCACTTATAAACTCCCGAAACTTTCTGGTTATGCAATCAGGTGTTGGGGATACAGGGGAAGCATAATATCTCACCCAAAACTAGCAAATCCTACATCCAGCTGTATCCATCCTTCAACACATAACCAAGAAACCTTCGGAAATCGTTTACCTCAACCTTCGAAAAGCATCCATTATACGAGTTATGGCAATACTCCCGAACTCCCGCCCCAGTACTGGGTGGCGTCGAGGTTATCTCACCAACAACTGCATAAAAGATATTTTCGATGTCGGTGAAACTCAGGCATTCCAGAACTGCAAAGATAAAATTGTGACAACAACACCTCGGATCTCAACCCCCCGGGACAGTGCCACAACCCCTAAATGTCAGGAGGCACCAAGAATAATGTTCTCGCCACAAAACCATCGGAACGATTCCAAGATACCCACATGATCCTAAAAAAATTTGGGCATCAAGATGGACTCGAACAAGCATGGCACAATGGAACAAAATGAAGAGCACATCATGATGAACATTTTGATATGTCATATGCACAAAACGGACCACCGAGCACAAAGTTATGACATGATGAAGTGAGCATCAGAATGTAAGATTTTTGGGACTTAGACGAAAATCTCGGGGTCAACCTCGTTTTCAGATCTGGATCTGAGGGGGCGCGCAGACCGAGGTTCGCCGGATCCTCGCCGGAGTTGCGGTGGGATGGTGTCCGGACTTGATGAGAAGCTTGCCGAAGTGAGGAGAAGGATGGGGGCCAGCCGGAGTCCGCGGGAGGCGCGGGCTGCGGGGTCCCGCCGGACCTGAGCGGCGGACGGCGAGGCGGGCGTCGGCTAGAGGCGATCCGCGGCGGCGGGCGGCGAGCAGCTCCGGGCGGCGCGCGGCGGCGGCGAAGCATCGGGGCGGCACACGCGGCGGGATCCGGGCCCTGTTCGGCCCAGCGCGGGCCGGATTTGTGCTAGGCGGGCCCGCGCGGTGGGAGGCGTTGACCGGCGGCGGGGTTAGCGACGTGGCGCCCGCGGAGTGTTGGGGAGCGGCGGCGGGGTGACATGGCGCTTCGCCATTAGTTGGACGATGTGCCCGGTTGGACATGTCCGGCTGGACATGTCCGGCGGGGTGGACATGTCCGGCGGCGCGAGGAAGGGGAAGGCTAGGGTTCATACGCGAATTTTTTGGGGGGAGGTGCAAATATATAGGTAGAGGGAGCTAGGAGAGTCCAAATGAGGTGTGGTTTTCGGCCACGCGGTGGTGATCGAATGGCCGAGAGGATGGAGGGGGTTTGGAAGGGTTATTGGACCACTTAAGAGGGGTGTTGGGCTGCAACACACACGAGGCCTTTACGGTTCCCCGGTTAACCGTTGGGGTATCAAACGGACTCCAAATGGCACGAAACTTGACAGGCGGTCTACCGGTGGTGTACCAAGGCCAATTGGCAAATCTCGGTCCATTCCGAGAAATTTTAACACCCACACATGAAAGGAGGCAAAAGAGGGCGCTGGAGGACGTAGGAGTGTCGGATTGAGAAATGGACAACGGGGAAAATGCTCGGATGCATGAGACGAACACATATGCAATAGAGATGCACATGATGACATGATATGAAATGCATGACACGCAAACAAATGACAAGGCAACAACAGCGAATAACTGGAAGACACCTGGCGCAACGGTCTCGGGGCGTTACATACTACCACACATTGGGTTCTGGTAACTCGACCCCTCTCGACTTATTAACCGACTTGATCTTTGTCTAGGAGTTGCAACTAGTTTCTGGTGTTTCTAGGTAGTGCTATTTTTATTCCAAGTGGCACCTGGTAGGGTGGACTTGCGACTGACTAGGTAAAGTGGCACGGATTACCAAGTGGCACCCGGATGGGAACCCTGCTCACATCGTTTGGGCCGTGATGGAAACTTCTGTCGGACTTCCCTTTGTGGGTTTGACCTTAGATAGGTGATAAACCTGGACTAGAGTCTTTTGTGGTTAGTCAGGTCATGGTCGACACCCTTGCCATGCTTCCGCTTGAAGGTTGCCGAGATACATGACGTGTACATGGGGTAAGTGGTAAGAGCGTGTGTGAAGAAGTACACCCCTGCAGGGTTATCATCATTTATTCAAATAGCCGCGTCCTCGGTTATGGACTGCTTGGAGACTTACGTGGTACATAGACAACTTGAACTGGATACTCTAAAATGCTCCAGACAAGTGTGAGTGCTATGGATGGCCTTCTCGTAGGGAGACATGAGTGAATCCATAGTAGTGTATTGATGTGGTGATTAGTATACTCATGTGCGCTTTCTAACGTCAAAGAAGTTACTCGTAGTCATAGAATAGGATAGCCACTGAGTCAAAGCTGGCTTGCTGCAGCTAAACCCCACATTTCCTTATTGATACTAATGCATGTATGATAGGATCTGATGTAAGTCTTGCTGAGTACCTTTGTACTCACCTTTGCTTAATTTATGTTTTGCAGATGAGACTTCTGTCTCACTAGTAGTTCCACTTGTACTTCGATGAATAGCTTGTTACCTCAGCTACGATCTTGTACCCTTGGGAGGGTCTTGTAGATATTCACGCTTCTCAGCCTTTTTCATTTGTAGTTGTCTGTACTCAGACATGTTATGCTTCTGTTGCATGTATGCTTTGTATGATGGGTCATGTGACCCCTGTTTGTAATATAATGCTATGTTGGCTCTTCTGGGCCTTTTATCTATATGAGTTGTTGAGTTATGTTGTGATGCCATGTTGTACATCACATACTTGCATGTTATGCATACGTGTAACATGTATTGCTATGTGTGGTGTTCGACACTTAGTTGTTTGCCTTTGGTAGCCTTTCTTATGCGGAAATGCTCCCTAGTGCTTCCACTGATCCGTAGTAGTTCGCTACTGCTCCGAAACACTAGGATTGGCCGACATGTATCCTTCTTTGATCCTGTGTCTGTCTCTTCAAGGAAGTGTCACGCATTGTTCCTTTAATCCTTCTAGCTTGCTATAACTTGGGTTCATACGTTGATGACCAACATGTTCATTGCTGTGTTACGTATGCTTGTCCCTGTACGACTGTGCCACCTTGGTTCATGACTATCCATGTCGACCCGGGTTCTTTGTCATATGGATACTAGCGACACAATCATATACGTGAGCCAAAAGACGCAAACGGCCCCGACCAAGGTAAGGTGGCAGGTGTGGGAGTACCGTGCGTGAGGCCGCAAAATGATATGATGTGTTACATGCTAGATTAGTGTGACTTAGGATCGGGGTCCTAACAGCTTTGGTATCAGAGCCTGAATGACTGTAGGATTACCAAGCCAAATTGGTCGAAGTTGAGTCTAGAAATTCTTTAATTATATAAGGGAATTGATTGTGGAAGGGAACATAAGGCTCTTTTTACTCCTTATACCTTATGTCCTTCTAATCTGAGTCATCGTATCTTTCCTACGGGGTTAAGGAACTAGGCTTTCTCTTTCCTCTATTAAGATCACAAGTTACTACTCCGTAGATGTAGACTCATAGGATTGGTTGATTAGAGTCATATTCCAGTTTTCGAGTACTTCATGTGTAGTTTGAGTAATACTGCCACAAAACCTTGAGTGATGATGTCGAGTATGGTACTACCCCATCTTTTGCAGGATGTCTCGTATTGAGCATTTTACTGCCATTATGCTGCCAAAATTGTCCCAGTTGCGAGAGAGATACAAATTTCCTTATGCTATATTCTATATCCTTATGTTGATGCTGAATCCATCCTTGCTTTCCCTTGGTTTCGTTCTTCAGGATGTTGCCAGTTAACCGAAGCTCTGTTGCTCGTAGCTGGAACCACGAAGATGGTAGGGATGAGGATCCTCCCGACCAGCCTTCGTTAGCAGAGTTCATGTTAGAGATTGAGAGGAACAAGCACGAGTCTAACCGCTTGTTGGCATATATTGAGGAGAAGACCACCCATCAGCGTAACGAGTTGGTTTCCATCACTGACTTCATTGGCCTGAACCCACCCACCTTCCATCAGTCCATTGAGCCACTTGATGCAGATGACTGGCTCCGTAGCGTCACTCATAAGCCGCGTTCTGCAAACGTAGATGAAGGTGACAAGGTCACCTATGCTACATATCACATGGAAAGTCCTACTAGTCTTTGGTGGCAGAACTATGACGCTATGCTTCTAGTTGGTCTGATTCCTACCTGGAGAGATTTCGCTGAGGCCTTCCGCGAGCATCACATTCCTCAAGCTCTCATCGACCGCAAGAGGGAAGAGTTCTGTAGTTTCACCCAGGGTAAGATGGTTGTTGATTCTTACAATAGAGAGTGTGGGAACCTCGCCCATTATGCCGTAGAGGAGGTGTCCACGGACGCCAAGAAGTAGGCTAGGTTCCGGAAGAGTCTCAACCCTAAGTTGCACCGTGATCTCCACTTGCACCATTGTGATACATTCCAGGCTCTTGCGAACAAGGCCATCAATGTAGAGACAACTCAACTTTCCTAGGAGGATTCTCGTAAGCACACCCGTGATATGGGTTCTTCCTCTGGTTCTAGCTCTAAGAAGCGCGGATTTGGGTTCCGAACTCCGCTCTTCCACCCGAATATGCACCAAGGCCATCTTATGTGGCGCCTCACCCAGTTCAGTTGTATGCTCCACCCAGGCCTATTGGTAGACCGCCTTCCAATGCGGGTCCATGTCCTACTTCAGGGACTTGTTTCACATGCGGAGAGCCAGGACACTATGCACGTGACTGCTCTCAGGCCAGTTATGCTCCACCCCAGCCCGAGAAGTCTATTGGCCGTGGTAATCCATCAGGCAAGACGATCAATGCCAAGTCTATTGGAAATATGCCCTAGAGGCATTAATAAAGTGGTTATTATTATATATCCTTATTCATGATAATTGTCTACTGTTCATGCTATAATTGTATTAACCAGAAACCGTAATACATGTGTGAATACATAGACCAGAATATGTCCCTAGTAAGCCTCTAGTTGACTAGCTCGTTGATCAATAGATGGTTGTGGTTTCCTGACCATGGACATTGGATGTCGTTGATAACGGGACCACATCATTAGGAGAATGATGTGATGGACAAGACCCAATCCTAAGCATAGCACAAGATCGTGTACTTCGTTTGCTAGAGCTTTTCTAATGTCAAGTATCGTTTCCTTAGACCATGAGATTGTGAAACTCCCGGATACCGTAGGAGTGCTTTGGGTGTATCAAACGTCAGAACGTAACTGGGTGACTATAAAGGTGCACTACAGGTATCTCCAAAAGTGTCTGTTGGGTTGGCACGAATCAAGACTGGGATTTGTCACTCCATATGACGGAGAGGTATCTCTGGGCCCACTCGGTAATGCATCATCATAACGAGCTAAATGTGACTAAAGACACTACTAGGAAAACGGCTATAGATGAAATGGACACTAATGGCGCACCACGTGTGTGGTGCGCCATTAGAATATAGCAATGGCGCACCACATACAGGTATGCCATTAGTAATATATTACTAATGACGCACCTGGTGTGCGGTGCGCCATTAGAAGTTTTGAAAAAAAATAAAAACAAAATTTGTTACTAATGGCGCACCGTGGGTGTGGTGCGCCATTACTAGTTGACATAGTAATGGCGCACCAC
>NC_041382.1:76445002-76470674 GCF_002162155.2 Triticum dicoccoides | reverse complement strand
TTTTAAAAAAAAATTGATAAAAATGTCAAAAAAATAAAAGAAAATAAGTTTGCCATGTGATACGTGGTCTAGTTGTTGGGAAAATTTACAAATATAAATTTTGACTTTATTTGCAAAATCTCTCTGGAAATTTGTAAAATGGTCATAACTTTTGCATACGAACTCGGATTAAAAAGTTTTATATATGAAAAATCATCTACTCGAAAAGTTACATCCGAATTTAACTAGTGGAACCCCATTAAACATTTTCAAAATCCCCAAAAACCTAACACAAAAAAGTTACGGGGCTTTCAAGATCTAGAGGCAAAAAATAAAAAAAGGTTTTGAATTTTTTTAATTTTTTTTTCAAAAAATGATACGTAATATGACCGGGAAGTTTGAAATATTTCTCAAAATTTCATCATAGTCATGAACATGAACAAAGTCCTAGACATCAACAAGGTATAATAGGATTGATATGCTAGATATGTCAACAAGTGCCTGTGAAGTGAGCTGTTGCTGGGGTTGGATAGAGCTCTGAAGTTAAGCGTGCTTGGGCTGGAGTAGTATGAGGATGGGTGACCTTTCGAGAAGTTTGACCACAGAGTGCGATTTGACCTGAGATTAAGCATATTGACCCGAGATTAAGACATAATGACTTGAGATTAAGAAAAAAGCGAAAATAAATTTGATTTTTTTTTGAAAAAAATTAAAAAAAATCTGAATTTTTTTTTGAAAAAAAATTGTTACTAATGGCACACTTCTATGTGGTGCGCCATTAGTATACCAGATACTAATGGCGCACCGTGGGCCATACTAATGGCGCACCAGCGGTGCGCCATTAGAATACCAGATTCTAATGGCGCACCACAGGTGCGCCATTAGAAAAAAATTCTAATGGCGTGATGCTAGTGGCGCACCAGTTGTGCGCCATTAGTAGCGAAAATAGGTGCGCCACTGGCAGCCCTTTTTCTAGTAGTGAGAGTTGGTCACAAGATCATGTGTTATGGAATGAGTAAAGAGACTTGCCAGTAACGAGATTGAACGAGGTATGGGGATACCGACAATCGAATCTCCGGCAAGTAACATACCGATGGACAAAGGGAATTGTATACGGGATTGATTGAATCCCCGACATCGTGGTTCATCTGATGAGATCATCGTGGAACATGTGGGAACCAACATGGGTATCCAGATCCTGCTGTTGGTTATTGGCCGGAGAGATGTCTCGGTCATGTCTACATGGTTCCCGAACCCGTAGGGTCTACACACTTAAGGTTCGGTGACGCTGGAGTTGTTATGGGAAATTGTATGTGGTTACCGAAGGTTGTTCGGAGTCCCGGATGACATCCCGGACGTCACAAGGAGTTCAGGAATGGTTCGGAGGTGAAGGTTTATATGTGGGAAGTCCAGTTTCAATCGCCGGAATAGTTTCGGGGGTTATCGGTATTGTACCGGGACCACTGAAAGGTGTCCGGGGGTCCACCGGGTGGGGCCACCTGCCCTGGGGGACTTAATGGGCTGAATATGGGAGGGAACTAGACCCTAGTGGGCTGGTGCGCCCCCCAAGGGCCCAAGGCACTTAGGGTTGGGAACCCTAGGGGGAGGGGTGCCTCCCACCTTGCTTTGGGGGGCAAGCCTTCCGCCTTGGCCGCCCCCCTCTAGATGCATCTAGGGGGCTGACTGTTGGGGAAAGGAGTAATTTCAAAAAAAAAAAATCCTACGCACACGCAAGATCATGGTGATGGATAGCAACAAGAGGGGAGAGTATCGTCCATGTACCCTCGTAGACCGTAAACGGAAGCGTTATGAGAACACGGTTGATGTAGTCGAACGTCTTATCCGACCGATCCAAGTATCGAACACACGACACCTCCGAGTTCAGCACACGTTCAGCTCGATGATGTCCCACGAACTCCGATCCAGTAGAGCTTCACGGGAGAGTTCCGTCAGCACGACGGCGTGATGACGGTGATGATGTTGCTACCGATGCAGGGCTTCGCCTAAGCACCGCTACGATATGATCGAGGTGGATTGTGGTGGAGGGGGCACCGCACACGGCTTGGAACAATCAACTTGTGTGTCCTAGGGTGCCCCCTACCCCCATATATAAAGGAGCAAGGGGGAGGCCAGCCGGCCCTTGCAGGGCGCGCCAGGAGGAGTCCTCCTAGTAGGAGTAGGACTCCCCTTTCCTACTCCTACCAGGAGGGGGAAATGAAGGAGGAGAGGGAGAAGGAAGGAGAGGGAGGAAAGGAGGAAAGGGGGGGGGGCTAGTCCAATCCGGTTTGGGCTAGGGGGGCCGCGCGCCCTGCCTCCTCTCTTCCACCACTTGGCCCATGAGGCCCAATACTTCTTCCCCGTGTTCCCGTTACTCTCCGGTACTCTGAAAAATAACCGAATCACTCAGAACCTTTCCAATGTCCGAATATAGTCGTCCAATATATCGATCTTTACGTCTCGGCCATTTCGAGACTCCTCGTCATGTCCCCGATCTCATTCCGGACTCCGAACTACCTTCGGTACATCAAATCACATAAACTCATAATACCGATCATCACCGAATGTTAAGCGTGCAGATCCTACGGGTTTGAGAACTATGTAGACATGACCGAGACACGTCTCCGGTCAATAACCAATACCTGAACCTGGAAGTTCATATTTCCTCCTACATATTCTACGAAGATCTTTATCAGTCAAACCGCATAACAACATAGGTTGTTCCCTTTGTCATCGGTATGTTACTTGCCCGAGATTCGATCGTTGGTATCTCAATACCTAGCTCAATCTCATTACCAGCAAGTCTCTTTACTCGTTCCGTAATGCATTATCCCACAACTAACTCATTAGTTACATTGCTTGCAAGGTTTATAGTGATGTGCATTACCGAGAGGGCCCAGAGATACCTCTCCGACAATCGGAGTGACAAATCCTAATCTTGATCTATGCCAACTCAACAAGTACCATCGGAGACACCTGTAGAGAACCTTTATAATCACCCAGTTACGTTGTGATGTTTGGTAGCACACAAAGTGTTCCTCAAGTAATCGGGAGTTGCATAATCTCATAGTCATAGGAACATGTATAAGTCATGAAGAAATCAATAGCAGTAAACTAAAACAATCAAGTGCTAAGCTAGCGGAATGGGTCAAGTCAATCACATCATTCTCCTAATGATGTGATCCCGTTTATCAAAGGACAACTCATGTCTATGGTTAGGAAACATAACCATCTTTGATCAACGAGCTAGTCAAGTAGAGGCATACTAGTGACACTCTGTTTGTCTATGTTTTCACACATGTATTATGTTTCCGGTTAATACAGTTCTAGCATGAATAATAAACATTTATCATGAAATAAGGAAATAAATAATAACTTTATTATTTCCTCTAGGGCATATTTCCTTCACCGACCCCCCTTTCCCCTTCACCCTATAAATAGGGGGGGTGGGAGGGCATCCGCACCCCTTCCCTGGCGCAGCCCCTCCCTCCTCCGGGACCTCCTCCTCCTCCGTAGTGCTTAGCGAAGCTCTGCCAGAGAACCACGAGCACCACCACCACCACGCCGTTGTGCTGCCGGAGTTCTCCCTCAACTTCTCCTCTCCCCTTGCTGGATCAAGA
Source organism: Triticum dicoccoides (assembly GCF_002162155.2). Classification (NCBI taxonomy): domain Eukaryota; kingdom Viridiplantae; phylum Streptophyta; class Magnoliopsida; order Poales; family Poaceae; genus Triticum; species Triticum dicoccoides. The sequence continues at coordinate 76,467,078 of NC_041382.1, read as the reverse complement.
AGGAGCAGACGTCCCCGGGCTGTACATGTGTTGAACGCAGAGGCGCCGCCCGTTCGGCGCTTGATCGAATCTTCCGCGATTTGAATCGTCGTGAGTACGACTCCATCAACCGCGTTCTTGTAATGCTTCCACTTAGAGATCTTCAAGGGTATGAAGATGCACTCCCTCTCTCTCATTGCTAGCATCTCCTAGATTGATCTTGGTGACATGTAGGAAAATTTTGAATTATTACTATGTTCCCCAACAGTGGCATCAGAGCTAGGTTGATGCATAGATTGTATGCATGAGTAGAACACAAAATAGTTGTGGGCGACGGTTTGATTAAATTTGCTTACCATTAGTAGTATTATATTGATTCGGCGACATTGTGGGATGAAGCGGCCTGGACCGACCTTACACGTATGCTTATGTGAGACTGGTTCCACCGACTGACATGCACTTCATGCATAAGGTGGCTAGCGGGTGTCTGTCTCTCCCACTTTAGTCGGATCGGATTCGATGAAGAGGGTCCTTATGAAGGGTAAATAGCAATTGGCATATCACCATTGTGGCTTTTGCGTAGGTAAGAAACATTCTTGCTAGAAACCCTTAGCAGCCACGTAAAACATGCAACAACAATTAGAGGATGTCTAACTTGTTTTTGCTGGGTATGTTATGTGATGTGATACGGCCAAAAAGATGTGATGAATGATATATGTGATGTATGAAAATGATCATGTTCTTGTAATAGGAATCACGACTTGCATGTCGATGAGTATGACAACCGGCAGGAGCCATAGGAGTTGTCTTAATTTATTGTATGACCTGTGTGTCGATGAAAACGCCATGTAATTACTTTACTTTATTGCTAACCGTTAGCCATAGTAAAATAGTTGGTGAGACAACTTCATGAAGACACGATGATGGAGATCATGGTGTCATGCCGGTGACAAAGGTGATCATGCCGCGCCTCGAAGATGAAGATCAACGGCGCAAGATGATATTGGCCATATCATGTCACTTTATGATTTGCATGTGATGTTTGTCATGTTTACATCTTATTTGCTTAGAACGATGGTAGCATAAATAAAATGATCCCTCACTAAAATTTCAAGAAAAGTGTTCCCCCTAACTGTGCATCGTTGCGAAGGTTCGTTGTTTCGAAGCATCATATGATGATCAGGTGTGATAGATTATAACGTTCGCATACAACGGGTGTAAGCCAGATTTACACATGCGAAACACTTAGTTTGACTTGACGAGCCTAGCATGTACAGACATGGCCACGGAACACGAGAGACCGAAAGGTCGAACATGAGTTGTATAGTAGATACGATCAGCATGGAGATGTACACCGTTGATGACTAGTCCGTCTCACGTGATGATTGGACACGGCCTAGTCGATTCGGATCATGTATCACTTAGATGACTAGAGGGATATCTATTTGAGTGGTAGTTCATTAAATATTTTGATTAGATGAACTTAATTATCATCGACTTAGTCTAAAATATCTTTACAATATGTCTTGTAGATCAAATGGCGCACACTAATGTTGCCCTCAACTTCAATGCGTTCCTAGAGAAAACCAAGCTGAAAGACGATGGTAGTAACTATACGGATTGGGTCCGTAACTTGAGGATCATCCTCATAGCTGCCAAGAAAGCATATGTCCTTGAAGCACCGCTAGGTGACACACCCATTTTTACAGCAACTCAAGACGTTATGAACGCCTGGTGGTCGCGTAGTGATGATTACTCCATGGTTCAGTGTGGCATGCTTTATAGCATAGAACCGGGGCTCCAAAGGCGTTTTGAGCAGCACGGAGCATATGAGATGTTCCAAGAGCTGAAAATGATTTTCCAAGCTCATGCTCGGTCGAGAGATATGAAGTCTTCGACAAGTTCTACAGTTGTAAGATGGAGGAAAACAGTTCTGTCAGCGAGCATATACTCAAAATCTGTGGGTTGCACAACCGTTTGTCTCAACTAGGAGGTAATCTTCCAGATGACTCGGTCATTGACAGGATCCTCCAGTCGCTTCCACCTAGCTAAAAGAGCTTTGTGATGAACTACAATATGCAAGGGATGTAGAAGTCCATTCCTGAGTTATATTCAATGCCGAAATCTGCGAAGGTGGAAATCAAAAAGGAACATCAAGTGTTGATGGTGAATAAGACCACTAGTTTCAAGGAAGGCAAGGGTAAAAAGAACTTCAAGAAGGACGGCGAGGGAGTTGCCACACTCGGTAAATCAGTTGCCGGGAAGAAGCCAAAGAATGGACCCAAGACCGACACTCAGTGCTTTTATTGCAAGGGAAATGGTCACTGGAAACGGAACTGCCCCAAGTACTTAGCGGATAGGAAGGCCGACAACGCCAAAGGTATATGTGATATACATGTTATTGATGTGTACCTTACCAGCGCTCATAGTAGCTCCTGGGTATTTGATACCGGTGCGGTTACTCATATTTGTAACTCAAAACAAGAGCTGCGGAATAGGCGGAGACTGGTGAATGACGAGGTGACTATGCGCGTCGGGAATGGTTCCAAGGTCGATGTGATCGCTGTCGGCACGCTACCTCTACATCTACCTTCGGTATTAGTTTTAAACCTCAATAATTGTTATTTGGTGCCAGCTTTGAGCATGAACATTGTATCTGCATCTCGTTTAATGCGACATGGCTACTTATTTAAATCCGAGAATAATGGTTGTTCTATTTATATGAGAGATATGTTTTTATGGTCATGCCCCGCTGGTCAATGGTTTATTTTTATTGAATCTCGAATGTGATGTTACACATATTCATAGTGTGAATGCCAAAAGATGTAAGGTTGGTAATGATAGTCCCACATACTTGTGGCACTGCCACCTTGGTCACATTGGTGTCAAACGCATGAAGAACTCCATGCATATGGACTTTTGGAGTCTCTTGATTATGAATCATTTGACACGTGTGAACCATGCCTCATGGGAAAAAATGACCAAGACTCCGTTTTCCGGAACAATGGAGCAAGCAACCAACTTATTGTAAATCATACATACTAATGTGTGCGGTACAATGAGCGTTGAGGCTCGCGGTGGCTATCGTTATATTCTCACCCTCACTGATGACTTAAGTAGATATGGGTATGTCTACTTAATGAAACACAAGTCTGGGACCTTTGAAAAGTTCAAGGAATTTCATAGTGAGGTAGAGAATCAACGTGACTGGAAAATAAAGTTCTTTTGATCAGATCGTGGAGGGGAATACTTGAGTCACGAGTTTGGCACACACTTAAGGAAATGTGGAATTGTTTCACAGCTCACGCCGCCTGGAACACCTCAGCGTAATGGTGTGTCCGAACGTCGTAATCGCACTCTATTGGATATGGTGCGATCTATGATGTCTCTTACCGATCTACCGCTATCATTTTGGGGTTATGCTTTAGAGACTGCCGCATTCACTTTAATAGGGCTCCGTCGAAATCTGTTGAGACGACACCATATGAATTATGGTTTGGGAATAAACCTAAGCTTTTGTTTATGAAAGTTTGGGGATGCGATGCTTATGTCAAGAAACTTCAACCTCAAAAGCTTGAACCCAAGTCGGAAAAATGTGTCTTCATAGAATACCCTAAGGAAACTATTGGGTATACCTTCTACCTCAGATCCGAAGGCAAGATCTTACTTGCCAAGAATGGATCCTTTCTGGAGAAGGAGTTTCTCTCGAAAGAAGTAAGTGGGAGGAAAGTATAAATTGATGAGGTACTACCTCTCGAACCGGAGAGTAGCGTAGCTTAGGAAGATGTTTCTGTGGTGCCTGCACTGACTAGATATGAAGTTAATGATGATGATCATGAATCTTCGGATCAAGTTGCTACTGAACTTCGTAGGTCCACAAGGACACATTCCGCACCAGAGTGGTACAACAACCCTGTCATGGAAATCATGTTGTTAGACAACGATGAACCTTCGAACTATGACAAAGTGATGGCGGGCCCGGATTCCAACAAATGGATTGAGGCCATGAAATCCGAGATAGGATCCATGTATGAAAACAAAGTGTGGACTTTGACAGACTTGCCCGATGATCGGCAAGCCATAGAGAATAAATGGATCTTTAAGAAGAAGACTGACGCGGATGGTAATGTGACCATCTATAAGGCTCGGCTTGTCGCTAAGGGTTATCGACAAGTTCAAGGGGTTGACTACGATGAGACCTTCTCACCCGTAGCGAAGCTAAAGTCTGTCCGAATCATGTTAGCAATTCTCGCATTCTATGATTATGAGATATAGCAAATGGACATCAAAACGACATTCCTTAATGGTTTCCTTAAGGAAGAATTGTATATGATGTAGCCGGAAGGTTTTGTCGATCCTAAGAATGCTGATAAGGTACGCAAGCTCCAACGCTCCATCTATGGGCTGGTGCAAGCATCTCGGGGTTGGAACATTCGCTTTGATGAAATTATCAAAGTGTTTGGGTTTATGCAGACTTATGGAGAAGCTTATGTTTACAAGAAAGTGAGTGGGATCTCTGTAGCATTTCTCATATTATATGTGGATGACATACTATTGATGGGAAATGATATAGAACTTTTGGAAAGCATAAATGTCAGGATCCCGATTCTAAGTCACACCGATCTAGCATGTAACACCTCATATCACTTTGCGGCCTCACGCACGGTATTCCCACGGGTGTCGCCTTACCATGTCCCGGGAACGTTTGCGCCTTTTGGCTCACGTATATGATAGTGTCGCTAGCATCCATATGACAGAGAACCCGGGCCGACATGACTAGTCGTGAACCCAAAGTGGCACTAACTTATGGGGACATGCATACATGAAACAACATCGAGCATGTCAGTCAACAGCGTGTGAATCCGGGCTGTAGCAACTGGGCTAACAGGACTTCGGGAACCCAGGCTGTAGCAGGCTAGGCAGGACTCCGGATATCACCGCATGACATTTCCTCGAAGGGACAGACATAGGAACGAAGTGAATCACATGCCGACCAGTCTAAGTGTTCCGGAGCAGTAGTGCTGGGCTAGTAGGACTCCGGTAAACCGGGCTGTAGCGGACTACCATGGCTCGGTGGAAGCACTAGACTACATTTCCCCATAAGAGAGGCTACCAAGGATAGACAACTAGGTTGTCGGATCCCACACATAGCAATACACGTTACACGTATGCGGTATTGAAGGAAAGATGGGTGCCCATGGCAGTTTGGAAACTCTCCTAGGAATGAGAAGTGAAAAGACTACCACGGTCTGAATTGATCTCTAGTGGAACACCACGAAGTGAAACTATTCGAGAAATACATAAGTCAGCGAGCTGACTAGCGGCGATATTCTCTCGAACAGGTAGGAAGTGAGCCACTTTGGAAAGATGATCAATGACTACGAAGATAGCATTATTCCCTCTCTTGGTCCTGGGAAAGACGGTGATGAAGTCCATACCATATTTATCCCATTTCCACTCAGGAATAGCTAAAGGCTGAAGGGTGCCAGTAGGTCTCTGATGTTCTGCCTTAACGCGACGACAAACGTCACAGTTAGCAATGAACTCAATGATTTCTCTCTTCATCCTAGTCCACCAGAACCTCTGGCGTAGGTTGTGATACATCTTAGTACTACCGGGATGAATCATGAGAGGGGATTCCTGAGCCTCCTTAAGGATTAGTTGTCATAGATGTTGATTCTTGGGAACCACCAAGCGATTTTCAAAGAAAACAACACCTCGATCATCTATAGAGAAACTTCCACCAACTCCCTTTTTAATGTTTCTCTTGATGCGGATAACACCCCTATCAAACTTCTGGTCAGAAATGATCTGATCCTCAAGGGTAGGTTTCGCCACCAAGGTAGAAAGGAATCCGTGAGGAGCAATGTGAAGATTAAGCTTACAGAATTCCTCATGGAGACGTGGTTGGCCCTGCTGCAACATAAGATTGTTGCAATGGGACTTACGACTTAGCGCATCAGCCATGACATTGCCCTTGCCTGGGGTGTAGGTAATCCCTAAGTCGTAATCTCAGATCAACTCCAACCAACATCTTTGCCTAAGGTTCAAATCTGGTTGGGTGAAGATATACTTGAGACTCGGGTGATCGGTGTAAATCTCGCAACGTTTCCGAGAAGGTAATGTCGCCATGTCTTAAGTGCATAGACTACGGCTGCAAGTTCTAAATCATGTGTAGGATAATTATCCTCATATGGATGCAACTGTCGAGATGCATAGGCAATCACATGACGATCCTGCATAAGAATGCAACCTAGTCCCTGTCGTGAGGCGTCGCAGTAGATAACAAAGTCTTTAGTGAAATCCGGTGGCACAAGTATGGGAGCAGAAGTCAGGCGTCTTTTCAGTTCCTGAAAACTGTACTCACACTGTGGGGACCACTCAAACCTTTTATCTTTCTTGAGAAGTTCCGTGAGAGGTTTGGCCACTTTGGAGAAGTTCTCAGCGAAGCGGCGACAATAACTGGCTAGACCAAGGAAGCTCCTAATTTATTTAACTGTTTCGGGTGGAGTCCAATCAAGAACGGCCTGAACTCTCTCGGGATTGACAGCAATGCCCTTACCAGAGATCACGTGGCCTAGGTAGGTCACTTCTGGCAACCAAAATTCACACTTGGAGAACTTGACATAAAGGTGATGCTCTCTGAGTTTCTCTAACACAAGTCTAAGATGTTTGGCATGTTCTTCCTCGTTCTTCGAGCAAATAAGGATATCATCGAGGTAAACCACAACGGACTTATCCAAGTACTCCATGAAGATCGAGTTCATCAAGCGGGAGAATGTAGCTGGAGCATTGGTTAGACCAAAGGACAAGACAGTGTACTCGTACTGGCCATACCGAGTGACAAAAGCCGTCTTAGGAATGTCCCCATTTCTGATCTTGATTTGGTGGTAGCCTAACCTCAAATCCATCTTTGAAAAGACTTAGGATCCAGCGAGCTGATCATACAGATCATTGATCTTGGGGAGCGGGTCGATAATCTACAACCATCCGGTCCATACCATCCTTCTTCTTGACGAAGAGAACGGAGCAAGCCCAAGGAGAGGAACTAGGACAGATGAAACCCTTTTGCACGGACTCATCAAGTTGTTTCTTAATCTCAGCTACCTCTAAAGGTGCCATCTTGTAAGGTCTCCTAGAAATTTGAGCGGTTCTTGGGATAAGATCTATGACAAACTCTACATCTCTGTCAGGTGGAACACCTGGTAGTTCTTCTGGAAAGACATCCGGAAAGTCACGGACTACCGGGATATCCTCAAGGTCTGGAAGAGGGCTGGAATTAAGAGAAATAAAGATGACACTTTGCAATTCTAGTGGAGACAGTGACTATCTCGCCAGAGGGGTGTGTGAGCTGAACAGACCTAGTGTAACAGTCAATCTTGGCATAATGAGCTTTCATCCAGTCCATACCCAAGATGATGTTAATATCTAAAGACTTAAGGGATATCAAGGAAGCTAGGAATACAAGTCTGTCAACATGTATTTCATTGCCATAACTTATCCTAGAAGTTTGCCACTTGGATCCAGGAGTTTGAATGAGTAGTGGGGAGGGCATATCACAAAATGACATGTTGTGCAAGCTGGCATAACTTTCAGAAATGAAGGAGTGAGATGCTCCAGTATCGAATAGAACCGAAGCTGGATGACAGTTGACAAGGAGTGTACCAAGAACGACATCTGGATCATCATGAGCGTTTTTAGCTGAGACATGATGCACACGTCCATGTTCAGTGGGAGCTGACTTGTCACTGATCATCTTGCGTGATGGCTTACTACCACGGCCAACATACTTATCGGGCTGGGGTGGAGCAACACGGGTCTGAGTGCAAATACGGGCAATGTGGCCTGACTCTTCGCACTTCTAACAAATCTTGGAGATAGGACATGGACCCGCATTGGCAGGCGGTCCACCAATAGGCCTGGGTGGAGCATATAACTGGACCGGTTGAGGCACCACATAAGATGGCGTCGGTGTGTAACCGGGTGGAAGAGCAGAGTTTGGAACCCAAATCCGGCGCTTGTGAGAACTAGAACTGGAGGAAGAACCCAAATCACGGGTGTGCTTACGAGACTCCTCGTAAGTGAGCTGAGCTATCTCCGCGTTAATGGCCTTGTTCACAAGAGCCTGGAATGTATTGCAATGGTGCAAGTGGAGATCACGACGCAACTTCGGGTTGAGACCCTTCCAGAACCTAGCCTGCTTCTTGGCGTCCGTGGACACTTCTTCTGCAGCATAGCGAGCGAGGTTCTCAAACTCTCTACTGTAAGCATCAACAGCCATCTTACCCTGGCTGAAAATACAGAACTCTTCTCTCTTGCGATCGATGAGGGCTTCAGGAATGTGATGCTCGCGAAAAGCCTCAGTGACATCTTTCCAGGTAGGTATCTGGCCGGCTGGAAGCATAGCCTCATAGTTCTGCCACCAAAGACTAGCAGGACCTTCCAGGTGATATGCAGCATAGGTGACCTTGTCACCTTCAGCTATGTTCGCAAAATGCAGCTTGAGAGTGATACTACGGAGCCAGTCATCGGCATCGAGTGGCTCAACGGAATGATGGAAGGTAGGTGGTTTCAGACCAATGAAGTCATGAATGGACGCAGACCCTTTGTACTGATGGGCGGTGTTCTCCTTAATACGTGCTAACAAACGGTTAGACTCTCGCTTGTTCCTCTCTATCTCTAACATGAACTCTACCAACGAAGGTTGGTCGGGAGGATCCTCCTCATCCCTACCACCTCCGTGGTTCAGGCAACGAGCAACAGAACTTCGTTAACTGACGACATCCTGAGAAGCGGAACCAAGGACGAGGTCAACAACTATATGATGCAACATGTAGCACAAGGAAATTTAGTATCTCTCAAACTCATAGGACAATTACGGCAGCATAACGGTAGTAAAATGCTCAAAATGAGACATTCTGCAGAAGATGGGGTAGCACCATACTCAACATCATCACTCAAGGTTCTGAGATATTACTAAACAGACTACACTGGAAGTACTTGAAAACTGGAATATGACTCTGATCAACCAATCCTATGAGACTACAGAATAGTAACACGTGATCCTGATAGACAGAAGAGGAAACCTAGTTCCTTAACCCCGTAGTAAAGATAGGATGACTCAGATCAGAAGGCATGAGGTAAAAGGAGTAAAAGAGCCTTACGTTCCCTTCCACAATCAATTTCCTTACATAAATAAAGAATTTCTAGACTCAACTTCGACCAGGTTGGCTTGGAAATCCTACAGGCAGTCAGGCTCTGATACCAAAGCTGCCAGGACCCTGATTCTAAGTCACACCGATCTAGCATGTAACACCTCATATCACTTTGCGGCCTCACACACGGTATTCCCACGGGTGTCGCCTTACCATGGCCGGGGACTGTTTGCGCCTTTTGGCTCATGTATATGATAGTGTCGCTAGCACCCATATGATAGAGAACCCGGGCCGACATGAGTAGTCGTGAACCCAAAGTGGCACTAACTTACGGGGACAGGCATACATGAAACAACATCGAGCATGTCGGTCAGCAGCGTGTGAATCCGGGCTGTAGCAACTGGGCCAACAGGACTCCGGGAACCCGGGCTATAGCAGGCTAGGCAGGACTCCGGATGTCACCGCGTGACATTTCCCCGAAGGGACTGACACATGAACGAAGTGAATCACATGCCGGCCAGTCTAAGTATTCCGGAGCAATAGTGCTGGGCTAGCAGGACTTCGGTAAACCGGGCTGTAGCGGACTACCATGGCTCGGTGGAAGCACTAGACTACATTTCCCCATAAGAGAGGCTACCAAGGATAGACAACTAGGTTGTCGGATCCCACACATAGCAATACACGTTACACGTACGCATAACATGCAAGTATGTGCTGTACAACATGGCATCACAACATAACGCAAACTCATATAGATAAAGGCCCCGAAGAGCCACATAGCACTTAATACAAACAGAGGTCTCATGACCCATCATTCAGAGCATACAAGCAATGGAAGCATTACATGTCTGAGTACAGACAACTACAAAAGAAAAAGGCTAAGAAGCCTGACCAACTACAAGTCCCTCCCAAGGGTAGAAGATCGTAGCTGAGGTAACAAGCTACTCATCGAAGTCCAAGTGGTACTACTAGTGAGACAAATGTCTCACCTGCAAAACATAATTAAAGCAAACACCAGTACAAAGGTACTCAACAAGACTTACATCAGATCCTATCATACATGCATTTGTATCAAAAAGGTAATGTGGGTTTTAGTTGCAGCAAGCCAGCTTTGACTCAGTGGCTATCATGTTCTACGACTACGAGAAACTTCTTTGAGGTGAGGCAGCGCACACGAGTCAACTAATCACCACATCAATACACTACCATGGATTCATTATCGTCTCCTTACGAGAAGGCCATCCATAGCACTCACACTTGTCTTGAGCATTTTAGAGTATCCACTTCATGTTGTCTATGTACCACGTAAGCATCCAAGAAGTCCATAACCGCGGACCCGGCTATTCGAATAGATCATGTTAACCATGCAGGGGTGTACTTCTTTACACACGGTCTCGCCACTTACCGCCATGTACACGTCATGTATCTTGGCAACCTTCAAGCGGAAGCCCGGCGAGCGAGTCGGCCACGACCTAACTAACCACACAAGACTCTAGTCCAGGTTTATTGCCTATTCGGGTTCCATCCGCAAGGAGATCCGGCTGGGGTTTCACTCACGGCCCCAAACGATGTGTGCCGGGTTCCCAAGCCCACCTTGTCGGATGGATCTACGCTTGGTACACCGTGCCACTTGTGCCTAGTCTGTCCCAAGCCCACCTGGTCGGGTGCCACTTGGTAGACTACTAAAACTACCTACAAACACCTGAAACTAATTGCAACTCCTGGACAGAGATCAAGTTGGTTAATAAGTCGAGAGGGGCACTTAAGCATTCCAATGCATGGTAGTATCTAGTCATTGGACAACATACACAGAAGTCAGTGCTTAAGGATGATTCCAGTGAGACAACCCAACATGTACTCCTACATGGCCTCTCGCCGCTACCTTTACCAAATCGTGTCCACACACTTAACTCTCAGCACCAGAACATATCATAACACTCCAATTCATTCCCAATGAATCAGACCTGACACAACTCTAAGCAATAGCAGGCATGGCATGGTAGGAACACAACATGGCTCAATCAACTCCTACACATGCTAGTGAGTTTCAACTATTTACTGTGGCAATGACAGGTCATGCAGAGGAATGGGTTCAACTACCGCAGCATAAAGTAGCAGTTGAATCTCTGTTATCCTAATGCAATAAAATAGAGCAGGAGCGAGAGAGTGGGATTGTATCGGAATGAACAAGGGGGGTTTTCTTGCCTGGTAGATCAACAGAGGGGCACTGCTTCTCAGACAGGTACTCTGGAACACTCTCCGGAGCAGGACCTGTCGAGAAGGAACGATGTCGGCAATCAAAACGCAAGCATATGCAACAATATGATGTATGAACATGGCATGAATATGTGATGTTGTTTGGGCTAATGCAGCTAGCATTCATTTGGAGGAAGTCCATTTGAACCAAGGATTCAAATGCAACTCCAAGTTAACTCTCTTTAAAAGCCATTTATGTGTTTTCACATATACAGCAGGTATAACTTGGTTTGACATGCATGAAACTGGTACATATGGACAGATTGAATTTTTCTGATAATTTTTCATATATAAATTATTTCAATCTGAGCTACGGTTGAAATTCTATGAATTTTTGCACTTTATATCATTTTCTGGATTTTCCTGATTTATTTTAAAACCAAAAAATGATATATTGCGTCAGCATGACAGATGCATGACGTCCGCGAGTCAACCGCGGCTGACCAGGTCAAACCTGACGTGTGGGGTCCACACGTCAGTGACTCAGTTAGTTAACAAGGTTTAATTAGCTGTTAAACTAATCCTAAACTAAAATTAGGAGGGCCGGGCCTCACATGTCATTGACCCATACGGGTCAAATCTGGTCAATTGGGGGGTCAAACCCAGTCAATCCGCCGGCGTTTAGCCGCCGGCGAGGCCGAACGTGGCGGAGGGGCACGGGATCGTCGCTCCGGCGACCATTTAGGCGGCGGAGACCACCCACGTGAAGCCCAGGCTCGCGTGCATCCAGGGGAGGCGACAGAAGGACGCGGGGTGGCCGGAGCTCGCCGAAGCGGAGCTCGGGGCGGCGTCGGAGCACGGCTATGGGCAGGAGCGGGCTGCGGGGCACGGGAAGGCCACCCAAGGGGCTCTCTGGCACCCTCGTGGCACCAGGAGCACGCCTGAGTGCTCGGGAGCGAGCTGCAGCGGCTAACGCGATGGCGGCGACATGGACGGCGGCGAAGAGCTACGGCCGTGGCGGTAGACGGGGCTACGACGCGCGAACGGCTAAACAGAGAGAGGGAAAAGGAGAAGGAGCTCACAACAATCTCGGTGGGCTTGACGGTGAGCTAGGGCACGCGCTGAGGTCGAGGTGCGGCGATGGGGATCCACGGCAGCCGAAGATGAAGACGACGGCAATGGAGGCGCTCTAGGGCCTCCCGAGGCATGTGGCTCGACGGAGAGGTAGACGGAGACGTGGCGGAGCTTGTAGACATGGGGAGAGGGCGAGGTGGAGGCTGTGGCTACGACAACGGCGAACGACGGCGATGGCAGCGCTCGGGCGGGTCGAGAGAGAGGGATCCAGGGGAGGAGGGATAACGAGAGAGAGTGAGAGAGGTCCGGGATGGCGCGTGGCATCGCATGGGACATCCAGAGCGACCGGGGGGGGGGGAGGCCAGGCAGGCAGGTGGCGTGGCGGCACGGTGGTGTGCGCGCGCCTGCCACATGCCCTGTCCTCCTGGCGAGAGATCAGGGACGACTGGTGTCGGCCAGCTGGCTGGGCTGGGCTGCTGGGCTGCCAGGTAAGTGGCCCAGGTAGGTTCTCTCTCTTTTTGTTTTTCTTTTCTATTTTTGAAATTTGTTTTCTGATTTAGTAAAATTCTAAATCAATTTATTTTCTTCTGAAATTTATTGTAGGACCTAGTTGAAATATTCCAGAGCCCCTCACATAAAAATCAGAATTATTGGACATATATAAAATATATAACATATATATATCCAATGCAAATAAGTATTGCATTAATTCCAAAAGGCAAAATAAATATCTACGGGCTCCTAATAATATTTGTTTGAATTTTAACTCTGACAAATATTATCAGAGAGCAACATGAACATTTTCTTGGACCTTTTTGGAGCAATTTTTATCTGGGTTATTTCCAGGAATAATTTCTGAGGGTTTCACAAATCCCCATTTCAAATTTAAATGAAATTTAAACATGATGCACACATGACTAACTAGTCTAGGTCATACCAGAACTAGGGATGTGACAATAAATGCCTACTTGAATAAGTGTTTTTCAATGAAGGACCTTGGAGAAGTTGCTTACATATTAGGCATCAAGATCTATAGAGATAGATTGAGATGCCTCACTGGTCTTTCGCAAAGCATGTACCTTGACAAGATATTGAAGAAGTTCAATATGGATCAGTCCAAGAAGGGGTTCTTTCCTGTATTGCAAGGTGTGAGATTGAGCACGGGTCACTGCCCAACCTCAGCAGAAGATAGAGAAAAGATGAGTGTCATCCCCTATTCCTCAGCCATAGGCTCTATTATGTATGTCATGATATGTACTAGACCTGATGTGAACCTTGCCATAAGTTTGGTAGGGAGGTACCAAAGTGATCCCAGTATGGAACACTGGACAGCGGTCAAGAGTATCCTGAAGTACCTGAAGAGGACTAAGGATATGTTTCTCGTTTATGGAGGTGACGAAGAGCTTGTCGTAAAGGGTTACGTCGATGCTAGCTTCGACACAGATCTGGATGACTCCAAGTCACAAACCGGATACATGTACATTTTCAATGGTGGGGCAGTCAGCTGGTGCAGTTGCAAGCAAAGCGTCGTGGCGGGATCTACATGTGAAGCAGAGTACATAGCTGCCTCAGAGGCAACACATGAAGCAGTCTGGATGAAGGAGTTCATCACCGACCTTGGAGTCATTCCCAATGCACCGGGCCTGATGACTCTCTTCTGTGACAACACTGGAGCTATTGCCCTTGCCAAGGAGCCCAGGTTTCACAAGAAAACTAGGCATATCAAGCATCGCTTCAACTCCATTCGTGAATATATTCAAGATGGAGACATAGATATTTGTAAAGTGCATACGTATCTGAATGTCACAGATCCGTTGCCTAAACCTCTTCCATGAGCAAAACATGATCAACACCAGAACTCTATGGGTGTTTGATTCATCACAATGTAACTAGATTATTGACTCTAGTGCAAGTGGGAGACTGTTGGAAATATGCCCTAGAGGCAATAATAAAGTGGTTATTATTATATTTCCTTGTTCATGATAATTGTCTATTGTTCATGCTATAATTGTATTAACCGGAAACCGTAATACATGTGTGAATGCATAGACCAGAATATGTCCCTAGTAAGCCTCTAGTTGACTAGCTCGTTGATCAATAGATGGTTGTGGTTTCCTGACCATGGACATTGGATGTTGTTGATAACGGGATCACATCATTATGAGAATGATGTGATGGACAAGACCCAATCCTAAGCATAGCACAAGATCGTGTAGTTTGTTTGCTAGAGCTTTTCTAATGTCAAGTATCGTTTCTTTAGACCATGAGATTGTGCAACTCCCGGATACCGTAGGAGTGCTTTGGGTATATCAAACGTCACAATGTAACTGGGTGACTATAAAGGTGCACTACAGGTATCTCCGAAAGTGTATGTTGGGTTGGCACGAATCAAGACTGGGATTTGTCACTCCGTATGATGGAGATGTATCTCCGGGCCCACTCGGTAATGCATCATCATAATGAGCTCAATGTGACTAAAGAGTTGGTCACAGGATCATGTGTTACGGAACGAGTAAAGAGACTTGCCGGTAATGAGATTGAACGAGGTATGGGGATACCGACGATCGAATCTTGGGCAAGTAACATACCGATGGACAAGGGGAATTGTATACGAGATTGATTGAATCCCCGACATCGTGGTTCATCTGATGAGATCATCGTGAAACATGTGGGAACCAACATGGGTATATAGATCCTGCTATTGGTTCCGGGCTGAAGAGATGTCTCGGTCATGTCTACATGGTTCCCGAGGGTCTACACACTTAAGGTTCGGTGACCCTAGAGTTGTTATGCAAAATTGTATGTGGTTACCGAAGGTTGTTCGGAGTCCCGGATGAGATCCCAGACGTCATGAGGAGTTTAGGAATGGTCCGCAGGTGAAGATTTATATCTGGGAAGTCCAGTTTCAGTCGCCGGAATAGTTTCGGGGGTTATCGGTATTGTACCGGGACCACCAAAAGGTGTCCAGGGGTCCACCGGGTGGGGCCACTTGCCCCGGGGGACTTAATGGGCTGAATATGGGAGGGAACCAGACCCTGGTGGGCTGGTGCCTAGGGTTGGGAACCCTAGGGGGAGGGGCGCCTCCCACCTTGCTTTGGGGGGCAAGCATTCCCCCTTGGCCGCCGTCGGTGTCAAAACCGACGGATCTCGGGTAGGGGGTCCCGAACTGTGCGTCTGAGGTTGATGGTAATAGGAGGTAGGGGACACAATGTTTACCCAGGTTCAGGCCCTCTCGATGGATGTAAAACCCTACGTCCTGCTAGATTAATATTGATGAGTATGGGGGGTACAACAGTTGATCTACCACGAGATCGTAATGGCTAAAACCCTAGAAGTCTAGCCTATCTAATTATGAGTATGCCTTCCTACGGATTAAGCCCTCCGGTTTATATAGATACCGGAGGGGACTAGGGTTATACAAAGTCGGTTACATAGAACGGAAATAGTATATCCAGACGCCAAGCTTGCCATCCACGCAAAGGAGAGTCCTTTCCGGACACGGGAGAAAGTCTTCTATCTGGTATCTTCATGGCCCAATAGTTCGGCCCATGTCCAACAGGCCGGACGCCCGAGGACCCCTTAGTCTAGGACTCCCTCAGTAGCCCCCGAACCAGATTTCAATGACGAGGTGTCCGGCATGCAGATTGTCTTCGGCATTGCAAGGCGGGTTCCTCCTCCGATTACTTCAAGGTCCCTGACTTAAAGAGTGGTATTCGGCTTCTCCATTTAATTTCGCGCCCATCGGCTTCCACGCCTTCCTGATTTTAGCTTCCACGTCGCGAGCGAATATGAGAGGTCGGGGTATTTTTACACATACCACCCTGACCATACCAGAGAGGTTCCTATTTAAAGGGAATAGATCTCAGATCCATTCCAAACACTGCGAGAAAATCCTCAGAGCCTGCTAGAAGGAACCGCTCCAACATGGCTAGCGCTCCCAGCTCTTCCGCTCGTCCCCACGGCTCTAAAAAAGGTGAATGGGAGAGGTGTTCCGTATCCCACGGTCAGCTGATAAAGCTGCAAAAACAGGGCTTTCTTTCCCCCGCGTATCTAGTTCCCGTCCGAGTAGGATTGACGTCCTTCAATGGCAGGGTTCAGGTGGAGAATTTCCCGAATCCGTCCAGGGGGAATGAGTATGCTTCGTCCCCTTCTTGCTAAGAGGCATCGGATTTCCAATTCATTCCTTCCTCCGAGGACTTCTGGAGTATTATGGCCTCCAACTGCACAGTTTCACTCCCGCCTCCATCCTGCACATCGCAGGTTATGTTGCTTTGTGTGAGCTATTCCTTGGCTGTGAAACCCATTTTGAATTATGGAGAAAACTGTTCTGCCTTGTTCCTCGTAACCAAGGGGGGTCAATATTCGAAGTTGGAGGAGCGGAGGTATGGCGCATCGCCGGGACTGGATACCTATCCGGCACACCAAAAAAGGCTTCCGAAGAGTGGCCTTCTGAATGGTTCTATATTGACGACGTCGCTCTCCCTGACCCAGTCCGAATGGGTCTCCCTGAATTTTCAAGCGCTCCGTTGAAGAAACGCCACAGCTGGCGCCCTCGGAGCCTCGAGGAGGAAGATAGTGCAGAAGTCAGTCAGTTGATGGGCAAGATTAAGACACTCGCCCAGTCCGGACTATCAATAATCGAAGTAATGGCGATCTCCATAGTGCGGGGGGTCCAACCACTCCAATACAAAGGTCTTCCCATGTGGCACTATAATGGGGAAGATGACGCCTCATGCTGCGGTCAGAAAGGTCCGAAAACCCCCACCGCTTTGGCCAAGATATTGGCCGAACTCTACAAAGGGGAGAAAGAGGAGTTCACTCGTCTCCAACATCGAGATGGATTTTCCATGTATAGTCCTCCCAGCTGGGTAAGTTCCGATCCCACCATTTTATTCCTCTCCCTGAATCATTTTCAATGGATAGTAACCTATTCATTCACAACAGGAATGGCAGAAGGCTACCGAGGGGATCCATAGCCCCGCCCCCAGCCGGAGGGTCACAACCGGGACCTTGACCCCGGATTTGAAGAAGATCCGGACATATTTGTGGAGCTCGAGGATGGAGTATTTTATCAAAAGAGCTACAATGGTACGGAAGTACCCATCATCGCCGATTATTCCGGCCTCCTCCCTGCTTCGTATGTAAGTGATTTAAGAGACACCTTCTTCAAAAGAGTTTCTTGATACGTCTCCAACATATCTATAATTTTTGATTGCTCCATGCTATATTATTTACTGTTTTGAATGTTTATGGGCTTTATTATACACTTTTATATCATTTTTGGGACTAACCTATTAACCCAGAGCCCATTGCCAGTTTCTGTTTTTACCCTGTTTTAGGGTTTCAAAGAAAAGGAAAATCAAACGGAGTCCAACTGACCTGAAACTTCACGGAACTCCTTTTTGGAAGGAAAGAAGCCCAGAAGACTTGGAGTGCACGTCGGGGGATCTGCGAGGAGGTCACGAGGCAGGGGGTGCGCCCTCCACCCTCGTGAGCCCCTCGTGCCCCCCCTGACGTACTTCTTCTACCTATATATCTCCATATACCCTAAAAACATCCGTGAGCACAATAGATCGGGAGTTCTGCCGCCAGAAACCTCCGTAGCCACCGAAAACCAATCTAGAACCATTCTGGCACCCTGGTGGAGGGGGCAATCCTTCTCCGGTGGCCATCTTCATCATCCCGGTGCTCTCCATGATGAGGAGGGAGTAGTTCTCCCTCGGGGCTGAGGGTATGTACCAGTAGCTATGTGTTTGATCTCTCTCTCTCTCTCTCTCTCGTGTTCTTGAGGTGATACGATCTTGATGTATCGCGAGCTTTGCTATTATATTTGGATCCTATGATGTTTCTTCCCCCCTCTACTCTCTTGTAATGAATTGAATTTCCACTTTGAAGTTATATTATCGGATTGAGTCTTTAAAGATTTGAGAACACTTGATGTATGTCTTGCCATGGATATCTGTGGTGACAATGGGATATCACGTGATTCACTTGATGTATGTTTTGGTGATCAACTTGCGGGTTCCGCCCATGAACCTATGCATAGGGGTTGGCACACGTTTTCGTCATGATTCTCCGGTAGAAACTTTGGGGCACTCTTTGAGGTTCTATGTGTTGGTTGAATAGATGAATCTAAGATTGTGTGATGCATATCTTATAATCATGCCCACGGATACTTGAGGTGACATTGGAGTATCTAGGTGACATTAGGGTTTTGATTGATTTGTGTCTTAAGGTGTTATTCTAGTACGAACTCTAGGGATGTTTGTGACACTTATAGGAATAGCCCAACGGATTGATTGGAAAGAATAACTTTGAGGTGGTTTCGTACCCTACCATAATCTCTTCGTTTGTTCTCCGCTATTAGTGACTTTGGAGTGACTCTTTGTTGCATGTTGAGGGATGGTTTTATGATCCAATTATGTTAGTATTGTTGAGAGGACTTACACTAGTGAAAGTATGAACCCTAGGCCTTGTTTCCTAGCATTGCAATACCGTTTACACTCACTTTTATCATTAGTTACCTTGCTGTTTTTATATTTTCAGATTACAAATACTCATATCTATCATCCATATACCACTTGTATCACCATCTCTTCGCCGAACTAGTGCACCTATACAATTTACCATTGTATTGGGTGTGTTGGGGACACAAGAGACTCTTTGTTATTTGGTTGCAGGGTTGCTTGAGAGAGACCATCTTCATCCTACGCCTCCTACGGATTGATAAACCTTAGGTCATCCACTTGAGGGAAATTTGCTACTGTCCTACAAACCTCTGCACTTGGAGGCCCAACAACGTCTACAAGAAGAAGGTTGTGTAGTAGACATCAAGCTCTTTTCTGGCGCCGCTGCCGGGGAGGTTAGTGCTTGAAGGTATATCTTTAGATCTTGCAATCGAGTCTTTTAGTTTCTTGTTTTATCACTAGTTTAGTTTATAAAAGAAAACTATAAAAAATGGAATTGAGTTTCTCTCATACGCTTCACCTTTTTAATATATTTCATGAGTATGATGGAAAGGATAATTGTGCTCAAGTGCTAGAAGAAGAAATCTATAAAATGTTTGCGACTAAATATTTGAATGATGAGCATGATTGCAATGTTGTTAGTATGAATTCCTTGAATATCCATGATGCTAATGATATGCAAAGCCACAAGCTTGGGGAAGCTATGTCTGACGAAGATGATATTGTTTGTTCCCCAAGTTTTGATGAGCAAATTTATTATGATGAAAGCATGCCTCCTATCTATGATGATTATTATGATGACGTGTATGCTTTAAATAATAATGATAACCATGAAACTTGTCATCTTGCTCTTAATTTTCAATCACATGACAGTTATTTTGTTGAGTTTGCTCCCACTATTATTCATGAGAAGAATTTTGCTTGTGTGGAGAGTAGTAAATTTTCTATGCTTGTAGATCATGAAAATAATGATTTAGGTGCTAGTTATATTGTCGAACTCATTCATGATGCTACTGAAAATTATTATGAGGGAGGAACATATGCTTGTAGGCATTGCAATAATATCAAGTTTCCTCTCTATGTACTTAAAATTTTGAAGTTATGCTTGTTTTACCTTCCTATGCTAGTTGATTATTGTTCCCACAAGTTATTTGCTCACAAAATCCCTATGCATAGGAAGTGGGTTAGAATTAAATGCGCTAGTCATGTTCTTCATGATGCTTTCTTTATGTTACAATTCTTATCTTTTATGTGAGCATCATTGAAATCACCATGCCTAGCTAGGGGTGTTAAACGATAGCGCTTGTTGGGAGGCAACCCAACTTTATTTTTGTTCCTTGCTTTTTGATCCTGTTTAGTAATAAATAATTCATCTAGCCTCTGTTTAGATGTGGTTTTATGCTTTTAGTTAGTGTTTGTGCCAAGTAGAACCTTTGGGAAGACTTGGGGGAAGTCTTGTTGATCATGCTGTAAAAAACAGAAACTTTAGCGCTCAAGAGAATTGCTGCCATTTTTATTTGGAGAGTGCTATTTAGTTAATTATTTTTGCAGATGATTAATAGATAAATTCCTCAGGTCCAGCAATTTATTTGAGAATCTTATGAGTTCCATAAGTATACGTTTGATCCAGATTACTACAGACTGTTCTGTTTTTGACAGATTCTGTTTTTCATGGGTTATTTACCTATTTTGATGAATCTATGGCTAGTAAAATAGTTTATAAACCATAGAGAAGTTGGAATACAGTAGGTTTAACACAAATATAAATAAATAATGAGTTCATTACAGTACCTTGAAGTGGTGATTTATTTTCTTATACTAACGGAGCTTACGAGTTTTCTGTTAAGTTTTGTGTTGTGAAGTTTTCAAGTTTTGGGTAAGGATTCGATGGACTATGGAATAAGGAGTGGCAAGAGCCTAAGCTTGGGGATGCCCAAGGCACCCCAAGGTAATATTCAAGTACAACCAAAATCCTAAGCTTGGGGATGCCCCGGAAGGCATCCCCTCTTTCGTCTTCGTTCATCGGTAACTTTACTTGGAGCTATGTTTTTATTCACCACATGATATGTGTTTTGCTTGGAGCGTCATGTTATTTTATTTAGTTTTGCTTGCTGTTTGAATAAAATACCAAGATCTGAAATTATTAAATGTTAGAGAGTCTTCACATAGTTGCATAATTATTCGACTACTCATTGATCTTCACTTATATCTTTCGGAGTAGTTTGTCATTTGCTCTAGTGCTTCACTTATATCTTTTAGAGCATGGTGGTAGTTTTATTTTATAGAAATAGATGAACTCTCATGCGTCACTTATATTATTTTGAGAGTCTTAATAGCATGGTAATTTGCTTAAAATCCTAATATGCTAGGTATTCAAAAATAATAAAATTCTCTTATGAGTGTGTTGAATACTATGAGAAGTTTGATACTTGATAATTGTTTTGAGATATGGAGGTAGTAATATGAAAGTCATGCTAGTTGAGTAGTTGTGAATTTGAGAAATGCTTGTGTTGAAGTTTGCAAGTCCCGTAGCATGCACGTATGGTAAACGTTGTGTAACAAATTTGAAACATGAGGTGTTATTTGATTGTCCTCCTTATGAGTGGCGGTCGGGGACGAGCGATGGTCTTTTCCTACCAATATATCCCCCTAGGAGCATGCGCGTAGTACCGAGGTTTTTGATGACTTGTAGATTTTTGCAATAAGTATGTGAGTTCTTTATGACTAATGTTGAGTCCATGGATTATACGCACTCTCACCCTTCCATCATTGCTAGCTTCTACGGTACCGTGCATTGCCCTTTCTCACATCGAGAGTTGGTGCAAACTTCGCCGGTGCATCCAAACCCCGTGATATGATACGCTCTTTCACACATAAACCTCCTTATATCTTCCTCAAAACAGCCACCATGCATACCTATTATGGCATTTCCATAGCCATTCCGAGATATATTGCCATGCAACTTTCCACCATCCAGTTTATCATGACACATTCATCATTGTCATATTGCTTAGCATGATCATGTAGTTGACATAGTACTTGTGGCAAAGCCACCGTTCATACTTTTTTTCATATGTGTCACTCTTGATTCATTGCATATCCCGGTACACCGCCGGAGGCATCCATATAGAGTCATAGTTTGTTCTAGTATCGAGTTGTAATCATTGAGTTGTAAATAAATAGAAGTGTGATGATCATCATTCAA
>NC_041382.1:76404051-76444727 GCF_002162155.2 Triticum dicoccoides | reverse complement strand
AATAAAAAGGGGCAATGCTACTATACTTTTTTTCCACACTTGTGCTTCAAAGTAGCACCATGTTCTTCATATAGAGAGTCTCTTGAGTTATCACTTTCATATACTAGTGGGAATTTTTCATTATAGAACTTGGCTTGTATGTTCCAACAATGGGCCTCCTCAAGTGCCCGAGGTCTTCGTGAGCAAGCAAGTTGGATGCATACCCACTAGTTTCTTTTGTTGAGCTTTCATACATTTATAGCTCTAGTGCATCCGTTGCATGGCAATCCCTACTCCTTGCATTAACATCAATCGGTGGGCATCTCCATAGCCCATTGATTAGCCTCGTTGATGTGAGACTTTCTCTTTTTTGTCTTCTCCACATAACCCCCCTCATTATATTCTATTCCACCCATAGTGCTATGTCCATGGGTCGCGCTCATATATTGCGTGAAAGTTTATAGGTTTGAGATTACTAAAGTATGAAACAATTGCTTGGCTTGTCATCGGGGTTGTGCATGATGAGAGCATTCTTGTGTGACGAAAATGAAACATGACTAAACTATATGATTTTGTAGGGATGAACTTTCTTTGGCCATGTTATTTTAAGAAGAAATAATTGCTTAGTTAGTCTGCTTGAAGTATTATCATTTTTATGTCAATATGAACTTTTGTCTTGAATCTTTTGGATCTGAATATTCATACCACAATTAAGACGAATCACATTGAAATTATGCCAAGTAGCACTCCACATCAAAAATTCTTTCTTTTATCATTTACCTACTCGAGGAGGAGCAGGAATTAAGCTTGGGGATGCTGATACGTCTCCAACGTATCTATTATTTTTGATTGCTCCATGCTATATTATTTACTGTTTTGAATGTTTATGGGCTTTATTATACACTTTTATATCATTTTTGGGACTAACCTATTAACCCAGAGCCCAGTGCCAGTTTCTGTTTTTACCCTGTTTTAGGGTTTCGAAGAAAAGGAAGATCAAACGGAGTCCAATTGACCTGAAACTTCACGGAACTCATTTTTGGAAGGAAAGAAGCCTAGAAGAGTGCACGTCGAGGGATCTGCGAGAAGGTCACGAGGCAGGGGGCGCGCCACCCCCCTGGGCGCGCCCTCCACCCTCATGAGCTCCTCGTGGCCCCCCTGGCGTACTTCTTCCGCCTATATATCTCCATATACTCTAAAAACATCCGTCAGCACAATAGATCGGGAGTTCCGCCGACAGAAACCTCCGTAGCCACCGAAAACCAATCTAGACCCGTTCCGGCACCCTGCCGGAGGGGGCAATCCTTCTCCGGTGGCCATCTTCATCATCCCGGTGCTCTCCATGATGAGGAGGGAGTAGTTCTCCCTCGGGGCTGAGGGTATGTACCAGTAGCTATGTGTTTGATCTCTCTCTCTCTCTCGTGTTCTTGAGGTGATACGATCTTGATGTATCGCAAGCTTTGCTATTATATTTGGATCCTATGATGTTTCTTCCCCCCTCTACTCTCTTGTAATGAATTGAGTTTCCCCTTTGAAGTTATATTATCGGATTGAGTCTTTAAAGATTTGAGAACACTTGATGTATGTGTTGCCGTGGATATCTGTGGTGACAATGGGATATCACGTGATTCACTTGATGTATGTTTTGGTGATCAACTTGCGGGTTCCGCCCATGAACCTATGCATAGGGGCTGGCACACGTTTTCGTCGTGATTCTCCGGTAGAAACTTTGGGGCACTCTTTGAGGTTCTATGTGTTGGTTGAATAGATGAATTTGAGATTGTGTGATGCATATCATATAATCATGCCCACGGATACTTGAGGTGACATTGGAGTATCTAGGTGACATTAGGGTTTTGATTGATTTGTGTCTTAAGGTGTTATTCTAGTATGAACTCTAGGGCTGTTTGTGACACTTCTAGGAATAGCCCAATGGATTGATTGGAAAGAATAACTTTGAGGTGGTTTCGTACCCTACCATATTCTCTTCGTTCGTTCTCCTCTATTAGTGACTTTGGAGTGACTCTTTGTTGCATGTTGAGGGATAGTTTTATGATCCAATTATGTTAGTATTGTTGAGAGGACTTACACTAGTGAAAGTATGAACCCTAGGCCTTGTTTCCTAGCATTGCAATACCGTTTACGCTCACTTTTATCATTTGTTACCTTGCTGTTTTTATATTTTCAGATTACAAATACTCATATCTATCATCCATATACCACTTGTATCACCATCTCTTCGCCGAACTAGTGCACCTATACAATTTACCATTGTATTGGGTGTGTTGAGGACACAAGAGACTCTTTGTTATTTGGTTGCAGGGTTGCTTGAGAGAGACCATCTTCATCCTACGCCTCCTACGGATTGATAAACCTTAGGTCATCCACTTGAGGGAAATTTGCTACTGTCCTACAAACCTCTGCACTTGGAGGCCTATCAACGTCTACAAGAAGAAGGTTGTGTAGTAGACATCATTTCTCTATTATGCCTCACCCTCCACACTATCCCGTGTTCCAAAGGGGAGTCGCTCAACGGCACAACGTGCACCAGAAGCATCTCCGAGGAGAGCGGCGCCCGCGCCGAGAACGTCTTTGAAGAGGAAAGCAAACGACAATACGGCAGAACCTTCATCAAAGAGGTAAGACTTTCTTTTAAAAATACATCTCCTGATCGCCACATCAAACTATGATGCCATTTGCTGCATTCTATCAGGAAAATTGTCCACCAGACTATGTCCGGTGATCTTGCCCATCATGGCTCCACTAGTCAGGTGCCAGACCTTGCCCTAAGGGGAGGGGCTGACACGGGAGTGGCACCGAACTGTCCTTCCGTAGAGGATTCAGACGATGTGTCCGTCATGAACTCTGAAGTGGAGAGCGCCATGAATCATCGTCGTCGGAGGGCCGCTCTCCGTGACCCCGGATTTTCAAAGGAGGCGTTCGATGCCTTCAGCTCTGCCGATGCGTACATCCGAGCTGCTCGGGACAGGCTTGCTAGAGCCATAGACCAGCATCTAAGAGATATGCGGGTGAGTGTAG
This sequence comes from Triticum dicoccoides, assembly GCF_002162155.2. Lineage (NCBI taxonomy): Eukaryota > Viridiplantae > Streptophyta > Magnoliopsida > Poales > Poaceae > Triticum > Triticum dicoccoides. Next base: position 76,441,709 of record NC_041382.1, on the reverse strand, counting down.
ATTTAATAATCATATACCAGTAGCCCCTGAGACTTAAAGCAGGTGATACAACTGATTTAAGGATCATTGTATAATGAGGCACTTATGGAGAAGAATAGCTTGCTGTCTCAAGAGCTGGAAAAATGTCAGACTCAACTGACTGCGGCTACCACTGAATTGGAAAAATCCAAGGAGGCACCGCCTGGTAATGTTTCTCCCCAGCAGAAAGAAATATAATCATACATCAGTTATATTAATACTGTTGTGTTTCTGCTGATAGAATCAGTAGAGCAACTGCGAGAGAAACTGAAGGACGCCCAGGCGGGTGAACAAGAGGCCAAAAAGAAACATGCGGCCGGCGAATGTGTGCTGACACGGGTTAGGGATGAAAAGAACAAGCTGCAGGATTCCCATACCCGACTCGGCGAGGAACTAAAAGATGTTCGAGCCCAGCTAGCTGACGCTGTCAAGGAGAATAGGAGGCTACAAGGCGGCATATTCAGTATGCTTTTCGAACTTGCCTCCCTACAATTCGGCGAGGGCCGGAACTGACAGATTTATGTCTGTAGGTATGCTGACTAGCCGTCCCGAGGAAGAAATGTCCGCATCTCAAGGCGACCTGCTACAAGAGCTGTCCCAGATGCACGAGCGAGTTCGGCAGGCAATGGATAGTCTTGGCAAGGCTTTATGGCCATCCGCCTCTCCTCCAGGAAGCATGGTGGAGCTCGTGGAGCTGTTCAAAGGGGCATGGCGGCGTATTCAATTATCGAAGATATCAGCCTGCTGGGAAGGTGTGCGAGAGGCCTGGGCCATGGTAAAGACACGGTATATCAAGCTTGATCCTAATCATATGGCCCGGGTCGGACCGCTAGGGTCAGATGGGAAAGAAATTCCCGTTAATTTAGTATATGACCAAGTAGAAGTAGCTGCAAAATATTCCCAACAGGATTGTAAGCTAGACAACCTATTGGACGGTATAGAGGAGGAAGTTTTTGAGTCCAAGTGACTATGTACTTTCCTTGGTATATTTATTCCTAGCCAGATTGTAAAACGATTGTCATGGCCGACCTTTTTGCTTCGACCTCTGGACCCGAAGGTGCGGAGTTTTTTCGAATACCCATGCATTAAAATAGACCAAGGTATGCATGGAAACCAGGCGTAGGGGTCATAGTTGCTTGAACAGACAAGTTGTATCCGACTAGTTATGTTATATTACATTGTGATTGTAAGAAACATCTTCCAAAGAGAACAATTATGTTAAGGGTTCCTTTCCCAGGGTGTGCATGTGTTAATGTGCATGTCCGAATTGTGATTGAAAACATTGCAGTATTTGTAACATTTGGGGGTTTGAAGTGGAAGAAATGTAAAATGTCATTAGTCTGCTGACTGAATATTCCCTTAAGGACGCTAGCTTTCGGCTTCACCCAGTCTGAGGTACACATCCGGATGACCCGGCAGTAACAATCATAGAGGCGCCCCTTTATGCCCTAGCCGAACTAACGGGAACGTAGGGCATAAGCACAGGAGCCAGGCAACCCAGCTTGGCCAGAACTTAAGTCATATTGATGCATATAATGGCGAAGAGAAGGTACATATGAGGAAAAGATGCATATGTAAAGAACTTAATGCTCGAGAAATAACAATAACAAGCTTCTGTACAAGAAGCCCCCAGGTATAATGGACGTATACATTTGAGAATGTGTAGGCCATAGGTGTATGGTTTAACCGCACAAAAGTTTTAAGGATAATAAAAGAGGGCAAAAAGAGAGGATAAAAAATAATGTAAACAAAAAGGGAGGAGGAAGCAAACGAAGTGTTCGGCGCTAGGCATAGAATCTTCGGAGTCTAGCCGCATTCCAGGGGTTCGGTTCTAGGCGGTCGTCTAATGCATCACGCAGGCGATACGCTCCTCCGGTGAGAACTTCCTCGATGATGAAGGGACACTCCCACTTGGGCTTTAGTTTGTCCTTTTTCTTCTCCAGCAAGCGTAAAACGAGTTCTCCAACATTGTAAGTCTTGGCCCATACTTCTCTGCTTAGATATCTGCGGGCCTGCTGTTGCAACATTGCGCTCCTCCTCCAGGGCATCTAAGCTATCCTGCCAATCAAGATCGGCCTCTCTCTCTACATGCGCACTCGAGGTGAGTCATGAATAATGTCGCAGGGTAACACAGCCTCTGCGCCATACACCATGAAGAAGGGTGTATATCCGGTAGTGCGGTTAGGCGTGGTCCGCAGCCCCCAGAGTACGGAATCGAGCTCCTCAACCCAGTGCTTGTTTGATTCCTTTAAATACCATACTAGTCTAGGTTTAATGCCTCTCATAATAAGGCCATTGGCTCGTTCGACTTGACCGTTTGTTTGCGGATGATAGACGGAGGCATAGTCGAGCTTAATGCCTAGATTAGCGCACCAGGCTTTCTCCTCATCGGCTGTAAAATTAGAGCCGTTGTCGGTGATGATGCTGTGTGGGACACCGTAACAGTGTACAACGCTGGATATAAAGTCTATCACTGGTCCGGCTTCGGCCGTTTTAACTGGCTTGGCCTCTATCCACTTAGTGAACTTATCTACCATAACTAGCAGATATTTTTTCTTATGGCTGCTTCTTTTAAGGGGTCCGACCATGTCAAGCCCCCAAACCGCGAAAGGCCAAGTGATGGGGATTGTTTGTAGAGCAGTGGGTGGCATATGGCTTTGGTTGGCGAAAAGCTAGCATCCGACGCAATGTTGGACAAGGTCCTGTGCATATGCTTGAGCCGTCGGCCAGTAGAAACCTGTATGGAATGCCTTGCTTACAAGGGCCCGAGCTGTGGCGTGGTGACCGCCGAGACCGACATGAAAGCCAAGAGATGCCGCCCCTCTTCTTCGGAGATACATATTTGAAGTACTCCGGTAGTGCTTTTCTTGCAGAGTTCTCCTTCGTGGACCTTATAGGCTTTCGAACGCCGAACAGTGTAGCGAGCCTCATTCTGATCCTCAGGGAGCTCCCGCCTAGTGAGGTAGGCCAAGAAGGGTTCGGTCCATGGGGCAATGATTGACATAATAAGATGGGCCCACGGTGTTGTTTCGGTGGCTGAGCCTCCGATGGTATCGGTATGTTCGGAATCTGGGGTTATGGTCGGATCCGGACTAACGTTGCCGCTATCCCCTTGCCACAGCACGGATGGCTTGAAAAGCCTTTCCAGAAAGATGTTAGGTGGGACGGGGTCGCGCTTGGCGCCGATGTGGGCCAGGACATCCGCCGCTTGATTACTTTCTCGAGCTACATGTGTCACATCCCTAGCTTCTGGTGCTGCCTAGTGTTTGCATCTTGCTTGCATCATGTTTAAATTTTTGAAACTTGAATTGAGGAAATTTGGAAGCCTCAAATTATAATTCAAGAAGGGAAAAGAACCCTGGAAAATTGAATTCAATGTTTCTCAAAATGTTCTTATTAACTGTTTCATATTTTTGGGAAGGTTTTTGCACCAATCCAAAAATAATGAACATTTGTAGGAATATTTTGGGCACTGAATTTAAATCATTATTGTATTTGAATTTGGAATTATATTCATAATATATATATATATAGAATATATTTTCAAATAACTTTGAAATGTTTTTATGTGCTTTTGGAAAAGTCCATCTAACAACATAAAATTGTTCAGAGGATTTTATGACACTGGTTTGAAACTATTGGAATTTCAAACAGTGGCAAGATTCAAATCAAAACAGAGAAACAAAATAGAAAAGGAGAAAAGGAGAAAGGAACCTACCTGGCCCAACTTACCTGTAGCCGGCCCAGCTTGACCAGCCCAGCCCACCTACCTCATCGCTCGTCATCTTCCTCTGCCAGTAGGCAGAGGCGAAGACGCACGCGTGCGTTGGGAGGCTTCCACCTCCTGCTTCGCACTCACAGCGTCCCCGTGAGTCCAGCTGCTTGCCTCGAGACGCCCAGCATCCCCCCTGCACTCTTCCCTCTCCCCCTGGACCTCTTCCCCTCCTCTGCTCTCTCCGCGGCACCACCGAACACACCCGCCGCTGCCGACGAGCACCATCACGGGCACTAGCCCCCACACGCCTCTCCGACGAGCCAAGAAGCTCCGCCGTATACCTCTACGCCGTCTCCACCGATCCACACGACTGGAAGAGCCCCGGAGAACCGTCCCCGACATCTTCTTCCTCCTCGGGTCACCGAGATCGCCGGCGACCGTGCTCCCGCTCCGACGCGTCCCCGAGCCCACTGAGACTGGCATCGACGCCACCGTGAGCTACCCTTCGATTCCCCTCTCTCCTCACGCGATTTTGCTCGCTCTAGCCACGCCAATTGCCAGAGCCGTGAGCTTCCAGCCGTCGTCCATGTCGCCGCCGCAGCCACAGTCGCTGGTGCTCACATTCGAGCATGTCACCGAACTCACCGTGCTCCCAGGAGCCGATAACGCCCACCAGCTCGCCCTCTCATGCACCGTAGCACCAACCCCGTAAACACCCAAACTTCGGCGAGGCCGATGTGGCGCCGTCATTAGCACCTAACCACCTGCTAATAACCCCGCTAACCAACCCCACAGCCACTGACACGTGGGCCCCATGCCCTAATTAACCCCGGGTTTTAATTCTTGTTTAGTTTAGATTAACCCAGCGGGACCCACCCGTCAGAGTTGACCCTGCTGACGTGGCTGTTGTCCTAGCCCACCGGTCAGCGAGCTAATCAGCCCTGTGGCACTGACGTGTGGCCCCCACATGTCAGGTTTGACCCGAACCAGCCATGTTGACTTGCTGACATTGTCATGACGTCAGGAAGATGCAGTAAATACTTTCTGGAATTTTGAAATAAATCGGAAATGATTTATTATTTTCAGAAAATACCCCAAACTTCTAAAAATCATAGAAAATCAACCGTAACTCCAAATCAAATAAGTTATATATGAAAAATGATCAGAAAAATCCAATCTTTCCATTTGTACTAGTATCATGCATGTTAGAACACTTTAACCTTGCTATTTAGGTGAAACAAGTTAATGCACTAATATGACTTCATAAAATGGGTTTGCATTTGAATCTTTGGTTCAAATGGACTCATTTCAATATGTTCTAGCTTGCATTAGCCCAAAACACATTCATATTGCCATGTCATAGCATGCATCATATTGTTGCATATTGTCATGTGTTGATTGTGTTCTTTCTCAGTTGCCGGTGGTTGTCCCCCCCTCAGTAGACGTTGATCCAGTGCTGAATTCGATGACACCGATGAAGAGCTATACTATCTTCAGAAGTGCCAGGCAAGCAAAACCCCCTTGTTCATTCCGATACAATCCCACTCTCTCGCTCCTGCTCTCTTTTACTGCATTAGGACAACAACGATTCAACTGTTACATGCTGTGGTAGTTGAACCCCTTTCCTCTGCATGACCTGTCATTGCCACAGTAAATAGATGAAACCCACTAGCATGAGTAGGAGTTGTTTGAGCCCCGATGTGCCTACTCATTCATGCTTGTTTGTCATGCCTGCTACTTCTTAGAGTTGAGTCAGGTCTGATTCATCGGGGATGAATTGGAATGGTGATGAACATGTCCTACTGTGTGTGAGCTAAGTGTGTGAACACGTTTTGGTAAAGGTGGCGGTGAGAGGCCATGTAGGAGTACATGGTGGGTTGTCTCATTGCAGCCGTCATCCGGAATTGAGTTCAGTGTTTGTGATCCATGAACAGTTACTACCACACATTGGGTTCCGGTAACTCGGCCCCTCTCGGCTTATTAATCAACTCGATCTCTGTCCAGGAGTTGCAACTAGTTTCTGGTGTTTGTAGGTAGTGTTAGTAGTCTACCAAGTGGCACCCGGTATAGGTGGACTTGGGACAGACTAGGCATAGTGGCACGGTGTACCAAGTGGCACCCGGATGGTGGGCTTCGGAACCCTGCACACATCGTTTGGGGCCGTGAGCGACACCCCGGCCGGATCTCCTTGTGGATGGAACCTGAATAGGCGATAGACCTGGAAGAGAGATTTGTGCGGTTAGTCAGGTCATGGCCGACTCCCTCACCAGGCTTCCGCTTGAAGGTTGCCGAGATACACGACGTGTACATGGTGGTAAGTGGCGAGAGCGTGTGTGAAGAAGTACACCCAGGGTTATCATTATCTATTCGAATAGCCGGATTCCTCGGATATGGAAACTTGGACCCCTTGCATATGCGCAAGATAAGTGTGAGTGCTATGGATGGCGTTCTCGCAGGGAGACGGGAGCAGATCCATAGTGGTGTATTGGTATGGTGAATTTGTGGACTCCTGTGCGCCACCTCAAAAGAGTTACTTGCAGTAGTAGTTCAGGTTAGCCACTGAGTCAAAGCTAGCTTGCTGCAGTTAAACTGCACCACCCCCTTTGTTGCTTCCAATGCATATGTAGCTAGTTCTGATGTAAGTCTTGCTGGGTACATTTGTACTCACGTTTGCTTAATTTATGTTTTTGCAGAGAGACTTCAGTCTCGCTAGTAGTTCCGTGTGGACTTCGACGTTTAGCTTGATACCTCAGCTATGATCTTGTGCCCTCGGCAGGATCTGGTAGATAGTCAGGCTTCTCAGCCTTTTTCATTTGTAGAAGTCTGTACTCAGACATGTTAAGCTTCCGCATGTGCTTTGACTTGTATGCTCTGAATGTTGGGTCATGAGAGCCATGTTTGTTTTATCTGGCTCTTCGAAGCCTAATGATAAAATACTCTGAGTCATAGAGTCTTGTTGTGATGCCATGTTGTATTGCACATATTGAGCATATTGTGTGTATGATGGAAATGCTTGGTATGTGTGGGATCCGACAACCTAGTTGTGTATCCTTGGTAGCCTCTCTTATGGGGAAATGTTTTCTTGTGCTTCCATGAGCCATAGTAGTCCGCTACAGCCCGGTTCATCGGAGTCCTGCTAGCTCAGCACTACTGCTCCAGAACACTTAGACTGGCCGGCATGTGATTTAGTTCGTTCCTGTGTCTGTCCCTTCGGGGAAATGTCACGCGGTGACATCCGGAGTCCTGCTAGCCTGCTACAGCCCGGGGTCTCGGAGTCTTGTTAGCCTAGTTGCTACAGCCCGGATTCACACGATGTTGACCGACATGCTCGATGTTGATTCATGTATGCCTGTCCCCGTAAGTTAGTGCCACTTTGGGTTCACGACTAGTCATGTCAGCCTGGGTGCTCTGTCATATGGATGGTAGCGATACTATCATATACATGAGCCAAAAGGTGCAAACGGTCCCGGGCCATGGTAAGGCGACACCCGTGGGAATACCATGCGTGAGGTCGCAAAGTGATATGAGGTGTTACAGGCTAGATCAGTGTGACTTAGAATCGGGGTCCTGACAGCTTTGGTATCAGAGCCTGACTGCCTGTAGGATTACCAAGCCAAGCTGGTCGAAGTTGAGTCTAGAAATGCTTTAGTTATATAAGGGAATTGATTGTCGATGGGAACGTAAGGCTCTTTTTACTCCTTGTCCTCATGACCTTCTGATCTGAGTCATCCTATCTTTTCTATGGGGTTAAGAGCTAGGCTTCTCTTCTATCTCTCAGGATGACGTGTTACTAAACTGTAGTTGCCTAGGATTGTTGAGTTCAAGCCTCAGTTCAGTTCCTACTACTTCCATATGTTCATAGCTGGCCTCAGAACCTTGAGTTTGTGATGTTGAGTGGCTATGCTACCATTTTTGCATGTTGTCTCAAATCTTTTTGATTAATTACAGCTGTTATGCTGTCCGAGTCATCCCAGGTCTCTAAATAGTCTGATGCATTTGCAAGTCCTTCCTTCCCGTTCCCGGTGTTCCTTGAGCCAGATTAACCACATTAGTCAGTAAGTTGAGGTAATCCATTGCCTCAACATATATGTTGTAGCTATTATTATGACCCTGGATATATTAGGGAATCACCTAGTAATCTAGCCATGTTTTGTGTTCCCAGTGTGATGATTCTGGCCATCGTTCTTGAAAGCATCCTGTGATGCTATTTAGTAGTAGGTATTCTACTCCTGGGTTCTTGACCCAAGAATCACTCTACTCACTTCCTGTTGATAGTGTTGCTAATTCCTTTAGGATATTAGTAACCCTTTGCAATAGTCCTCGATGTCCGTGGTATATCCTTCTTCCAAATACCATGAACTGCTTATGGCAGAAGTTCCTTGAACCAAAAGATCACAACAAGAGTGCTCTTGAGGAGTACTCCATTCATATTGTGAATCTGCCAGTCCCTTTTCTTCTGCATGGTTTATCCGGGAGAAATATGTTGAACTTGTTCGATATACTAATCTATGCATCCACAACTTAGAAAATCATATGTTCTTTTGGGTTGTCCCTCTTTAGTTATTTCCTGGCCCTCTTCTATCAATTGATGGTCAGGAGTAGTAGTGCATTCGTGTTCATCGATGCCTATTATTCTTGTGGCCCGTCAAGCCGTTCTAGTTCAGAATGACTAGGAGAAACAAACTCCAGTACCTCATCCATATCCAGGATTGGGTCAAAGTAGTTGTATTCCGCAGATCAAAATGCCAATCCAGCTTTTGATTCTGTTCTACCCTGAAGTATTATCGTCTTGATGTCAAGGTTGTCATGGGAATTGCACCACCTCCTATGAACTCTTGATATAGTGATACTTCTCGCCATCATCATTCATTGCTAGGTCTCTATGTTATTGTAACCGGAATACTGACAAGTGAATCGTGGTGTGTGAAATCAATACTCCTAGCAACCCCGTTTCTTGGTGGTTAATGGACAATAACCTCATTCTTAGCGTGTTGATTTTTGAATCATCACCCTAAGGTCGATCGTGCTACCTAGCCTTATTTCCAGTGCACTTTTCGATCAATGAGTTAGGATAGTGCCAATCCTTGCTTATTTGATCATACCGTCTTGCCTGAGAAGCAAGATTGTTCTCGAGCTTAGTGACATATCGGTGGTTCGTGATTTTCCAAATATCTTCTCGGAAGTATTACCAGGTTGTCACCTGACTGCTATGTGGAGTTCCTGATCAAGTTGGTTTTTCCATAAACCACTCTGAGGGAGTCCTGGATTAGGGGGTGTTCAGATGGCCGGACTATACCTTCAGTCGGACTCCTGGACTATGAAGATACGAGATTGAAGACTTCATCCCGTGTCCGAAAGGGACTTTCCTTGGCATGGAAGGCAAGCTTGGCGATACGGATATGTAGATCTCCTACCATTGTAACCGACTTTGTGTAACCCTAACCCTCTCCGATGTCTATATAAACCGGAGGGTTTTAGTCCGTAGGACAACATACCCAACAACAATCATACCATAGGCTAGCTTCTAGGGTTTAGCCTCTCCAATCTCGTGGTAGATCTACTCTTGTACTACCCATATCATCAATATTAATCAAGCAGGACGTAGGGTTTTACCTCCATCGAGAGGGCCCGAACCTGGGTAAAACTTCGTGTCCCTTGCCTGCTGTTACCATCCGGCCTAGACGCACAGTTCGGGACCCCCTACCCGAGATCCGCCGGTTTTGACACCGACATTGGTGCTTTCATTGAGAGTTCCTCTGTGTCATCGCCGTCAGGCTTGATGGCTCCTATGATCATCGATAGTGATGCGGTCTAGGGTGAAACTTGTCTCCCCGGACAGATCTCTGTCTTCGGCGGCTTTGCACTGCGGGCCAATTCACTTGGCCATCTGGAGGAGATCGAAAGCTATGCCCCTGGCCGTCAGGTCAGATTTGGAAGTTTAAACTACATGGCTGACATCCGCGGGGACTTGATCTTCGACGGATTCGAGCCACTGCCGAGCGCGCCGCACTGCCACGACGAGCATGATCTAGCTCTGCCGCCTAACAGTGCCCTGAAGGCCGCACCCGCATCGGCTTCGACCCTTAATTCGGAGCCAAATGCGTCGATCGAGGATGGGTGGTTGGACACCGCCTCGGGGGCTGCGATCCTAACGGCGATCGAGCCGAACACCAGCCCCGCACTCCGCGAGATTTGTGATTCCAAGGAGCTGGACTCCTCTCCAGACTCCGAACCATTCGCGCCTCTGCCGATCGAATCCGATTGGGCGCCGATCATGGAGTTTACTGTCGCGGACATCTTTCAGCACTCGCCCTTGGGCGATATTATGAAATTACTAAAGTCTCTCTCTTTATCAGGAGAGCCCTGGCCGGACTACGGTCAGCGAGATTGGGATACGGACGATGAAGAAATTCAAAGCTCACCCACCACCCACTTTGTAGCCACTGTCGACGATTTAACCGACATGCTCGACTACGACTCCGAAGACATCGACGGTATGGACGCCGATGAAGGAGACGATGAAGAACCAGCGCCTATTGGGCCCTGGAACACCACCTTGTCATATGACTACATGGTGGATGCACCAAAAGATGACGCCGAGGAGCGGAAGGACGTACTGAAGGCTTGTTCCCTCGAAAAGAAATCAAAGCGGCGACGCAAGCGCCGCCTCAAATCCCGCCTCGACAGAAATAGCGATCACACAGACCCAGCGCTGGAGCAGGCCGAACCGCTGCCGGACAACGGCAATCCGGATAATCAAACCAAACAAACAGATCCTATCAAGGATAATGGTCCGGACGACATAACGCCGGACAGGCACCCGGAGCAGCAGACTGCCCGTAAAAGGCTTGTTGCCAACGCGAGGAGTCTGAAAAAGCAAAAGCAAAGGCTCAAGGCTGCACAAGACACACTCCACATCAGATGGAGTAAAAACTCAACACAGCAGCGAGGTACAGCGACAATTGCCCCTCCAAGAGCTACCCAAAGTGGAAACTGCTACCTGAATTCGATGAGGAGGCCTCAGACCCCCCCACAACCAAATATCAAAGCAGTCACCTGGTCGGATAAATGACCCCTCTATCAACACAGAGCGGCATATAACGCCACTCACAATACAACACGCGATCCATGCGAGGGCTCGCACCCAAAGGACGGCGCAACGAGATCCATCTATGGACCATGCAAGCGCGCCCCAGCATACAATGCAACACAACAAACATCCGAACAACGTGGTACACCCAGCTACAGGGGTGCCGCACACCCCTTATGTTTCACCGATGAGGTGCTGGACCATGAATTTCCAGAGGGATTCAAGCCCGTAAACATAGAGGCATACGACGGAACAACAGACCCTGGGGTCTGGATTGAGGACTATATCCTTCACATCCATATGGCTCGAGGAGATGATCTCCACGCCATGAAGTACTTACCCCTCAAACTCAAAGGGCTAGCTCGTCACTTGCTCAAAGGCCTCCCCGAAAGCTCCATTGGAAGTTGGGAAGAGCTCGAAGACGCCTTTCGGGCAAATTTTCAAGGGACTTATGTCCGACCTCCGGACGCGGACGATTTGAGTCATATAACTCAACAGCCCGGAGAGTCAGCCCGAAAGCTTTGGAACAGGTTTCTTACTAAAAAGAACCAGATTGTCGACTGTCCGGACACCGAAGCCTTTGCAGCTTTCAAGCATAGCGTCCGTGACGAATGGCTCGCCAGACACCTCAGCCAAAATAAGCCGAGAACGATGGCTGCATTAACAAACCTCATCACCCGCTTTTGCGCGGGTGAGGATAGCTGGCTAGCCAGATGCAGCACCAGCGACCCCAGTACATCTGAAGTTAGAGATGGAAACGGGAAATCACGGTGCAACAGCAATAGCAAACGCCGAAATAAAGAAGACAGCACGAAGGGCATGACAGTAAATGCCGGATTCAAAAGCTCTCGGCCAGGTCAAATGCTGCCCCCTAAAGGCACCAGGGATGAACTATCCAGCCTCAACAAAATTCTGGACCAAGTATGTCAGATCCATAGTGCCCCTGGTAAACCTGCTTATCATACCCACAGAGAATGTTGGGTCTTCAAGCAGTCCGGCAAGCTCAACGCCGTACACAAGGGGGAGGATACACCAAGTGAAGACGAGGACGAGCCTCCCAAGCAAGACACGGGGGAACAAAAGAAATTTCCAACAGAAGTCAAAACAGTAAACGTGTTACACGTGATCAAGGGAAAAACAACACGGCACTCCCAGGAAAATATACCCAAGTGCCTGTCACCGCGAAGTCCTGCCACTGGTCGTCTCAACCGATCACTTTCGACCATTGCGATTACTCAGCATGTATCTGACACGCAGGATGGGCTGCCCTGGTATTAGACCCAGTAATTGGCGGATATCACTTCACACGAGTCTTGATGGACGGCGGCAGCAGCCTAAACCTAATATATCAGGATACAATCCGCGGGATGGGGTTAGACCCAACACAGATTCGCCATAGCAATACTACCTTTAAAGGAGTAATGCCAGGCCCAGGGGCTCGTTGTACGGGCTCCCTCCTACTACAGGTTATATTCGGCTCCCCCGATAACTTCCGTCGTGAGCATTTAACCTTCCACATCGCTCCATTTCAAAGTGGCTATCAAGCATTGCTCGGACGCGAAGCTTTCGCTCGCTTTAATGCAATACCACACTACGCCTCCCTCACACTCAAGATGCCCAGTCCACGTGGCATCATTTCAGTGCACGGAAATATCAAGCGATCTCTGCGCGTCAAAGAGAGTGAGGCTGCCCTGGCAGCTGCACACTAAAGGTGCCCAGACCAGCGATAGCATCCAATAGGTCGTCAAGACCTCAGACACAACTAATCGAGTCCGGCGCCGCTACTTATACCGAATAAATGGTCACACCCCTATTTGTCAATACAAGGGGCTCAATGCGCGCAAACAAGTGGCAATTTCTCCTCATCTTGAATTATACGTGGTTTCCTTAAAAAAACTATCTTTTTGCATGACAACTTCTTCACCTAAATTCCTCTCTTTTACAGACGATCATCGTGCTACACCCGTCCAGGATACGGCACAACGGAGACACAGGCGCAGATGTGCAGCAGGGACCCGCTCCAAGGATTCTTTTTAGATTAAGACACTGCGTAAACCTTTTTTACTGTCTCTTGTTGATACATATCCACCGTTGAAGAGGATGCTGGCGTCTTGGCATGTGGCCACGCCAGAAAAATGCACGTACCTGGACACAAGGGGCTTCTTACAAAGGCCATTATTTAGGCCCAGTTTATACCACTAAGACCGAATACCTTAGGGAGTGTTCGGCGTCGCGAGTTTGGCCTTATATGCATTAGCTCCCAATCATTGTCTTTGGTCAAATGTTGGGTTTGCCCGGCTCCTGTGTGTTGGTGCCTTACATTCTGCTTTACCGGCTAAGGTAGCACCAGGAGAACTACTGCAATTGTGCCCTGGTTCATTCGGACAAGCACCTCAGTGGAGAAAGCCGAAAACTGACTGTCATGATATAGCGTGAGACTGGTCAACCACTCGATGACCTGTTGGAATGTTAGAATTCCTCCGCCTTAACGAAGGGCCGTTTTCTGGCCAGGCATGTATGCACCCCGGGATCGGGAAAGTGCGGAGCCACCAGGGGCTATTTAGTAGCCCCACTGTCAAACTCCTATGGCTAAGTGAAAGTGATAAAGCATCATAGTCTGGTTGCCTCGCTTGCTCCGCTATCACCTCCTTAATAGGACCAAGACGTTGGGTTAAGTGTGAACGCGTGTTTTTGCGAGCACCTCCGCATTATATGCGTGAGGGTTGAAGCCGACGGCTGCAATCTTTCAGGTTATACACATGTATACATAAATGGCCTCCCAGGAGGCATCATATTACTTTCAGGCAAAAGTATAAAAATAGCCTTATAAAAATTTATAAAAGCATTTCGCTTACAATGAGATTACATATCACTCAAACATAACATTTTTTGAGCACTGGGTCTCTATCAAACGAGCACCCTCAAGAACTTCTTCAAAGTAGTGCTCAGCAGCCCTTCGACCTATGGTCGAACCCCGGGCTGCAACAGTGGTAGCATCCATCTCCGCCCAGTATGCTTTAACATGGGCAAAGGCCATCCGTGCGCCCTCTATGCACGCCAACCTCTTCATTGCATTAATGCGCGGCACCACGTCAAGGAACTGTTGCACCAAGCTAAAATAGTTGTTCGGTTTTGACCTTTCCGGCCATAGCTGATCCACAGCAAACCTCATGGAGAGTCCGGACAACCTATTTAGTTCGGCCCATTCGGCTAATTGGTCAGTCAATGAAAGCGGACGCTCGGGAGAATGGAATTGTATCCAAAACAACCGGTCTACTTCATGGCCCGTCTGACCCTGGAAATACTTGGCCGCATCGGTAGCGCTCGCCGCCAAATCCATATATACATCCTCCGAACTCCACAGCCGATCCAGAGGGGCATACCATGGATCTCCGAACTTCCTCTGCAACATAAAGGATTTCCCAGCTACAATATCCCCGGCTTCCCGCAGCTCCTCCTTCTTTGCCCTCATAGCAGAGCGGAGGTCCTTTCTCGTCGCAGCAACCTTCTTAGGGTCCGATGCCTTCGCTTGGTCTTCCTTTTCAAGAACCCGGCAACGGTCGATGGCGGATTTTAATTCTATGGCCATCTTGGCCATCTTGTCTCGGCTCTCGCCATGCGCGGCCTTCTCGGCTTGCAACTCTTCGGCCGCCTTCAAAGCAGCCGAATTACCCAACCTCGCTTGTTCCTTGGCTCGGGCAAGTTCTGCCTGCAAGGCTTCAACAGTGGCAGCTCAATCTGCAGTCACAACATATTAAAGATACTGGCATCATGCTGCTCTACCTATGTGGCCTTTACCAGATAATGGCACTTACCCTGTGCCTCGTCAAGCCTTTTGTTAACAAGCTCGATGTCGACGTCTGCCGCATCCAACTGCCGTTGTAAATGGGCAAACTCACTAGTCCGGCTAGCCACAAGAGCTTCCATCACCTGCACATAGAGGCAGTATGGTTATTACCTGGGAATATGATCCTCTGTTCGTCGTCATTTCCGACAACAACCAGAGTCTCAGGGGCTACTATCTACACATGGCACACCTAGCATGTGCAGGACTATCATACATTCTTTTTACGTACCTCAAAGCCTGTCAGTAGACTCATAAAAGCTTCATGCAATCCGCTTTCGGCGGACGATATTCTCTCCATCACCGTATTCATCAACACACGGTGTTCATCTGAGATGGCCGCTCGCCCCACCAACTCCCTCAGAACATCCGATCGCACACTAGACGGTGCCAGACTCTTTTGTCTGCTCTCTTCGGGAGCTGGACACTGGGAGCTTCGGGGGTCAATGGGATTATCTTCTGGCCTCACCAGACTCGGAGAGGCCCTCCGCGACGACACATCAGGGTCGCCCGCTTCCGGAGCGGAGGAGTTCGGAGGAGGCGTTTCGCTCTCCATCATTGTCGGTGTCAAAATCGGCGGATCTCGTGTAGGGGGTCCCGAACTGTGCGTCTAGGCCGGATGGTAACATGAGGCAAGGGACACAAAGTTTTACCCAGGTTCGGGCCCTCTCGATGGAGGTAAAACCCTATGTCGTGCTTGATTAATATTGATGATATGGGTAGTACAAGAGTAGATCTACCACGAGATCAGAGAGGCTAAACCCTAGAAGCTAGCCTATGGTATGATTGTTGATGTGTCTGCTCTCCTACGGAGTAAAACCCTCTAGTTTATATAGACACCGGATAGGGTTAGGGTTACATAGAGTCGGTTACAATGGTAGGAGATCTGAATATCCGTATCGCCAAGCTTGCCTTCCACACCAAGGAAAGTCCCTTCCGGACACGGAACGAAGTCTTCAATCTTGTATCTTCATAGTCCTGGAGTCCGGCTGAAGGTATAGTCCGGCCATCCGGACACCCCCTAATCCAGGACTCCCTCAGTAGCCCCCGAAACAGGCTTCAATGACGATGAGTCCGGCGCGTAGATTGTCTTCGGCATTGCAAGGCGGGTTCTCCACCAAATTCCATGTACCTGTTGAAGAAAGTCCGGTTTCTTGTAGATGTTGTGCTCCTTAGCTTCTGCGACCAATAATGGCCGCTCCCCATGTGTCAAACGAATATGAAAGGTCTGAGTGTTTTTACATTCACACCCCTAGCCGCGTAAACAACCCGACCTATTTAAGGAGACGAGGATTTAGATCCAAACCACACCTTCCCCCTTCGCGAGTGTTCATTAGAGCGCATTCGACAAAGATCCATTCCACCATGGCCATCCGTCGCGACTCCTCCTCCCGCCCTTCCAGCACTAAGCCTGGATATTGGGAAAGATGCTCCATCCCACATAGCGAGTTAGTGACGCTCCAGACCAAGGGATTTCTCCCCCCGGCCTATATGATCCCGGTTCGAGCCGGTCTTGCCGTCTATAATGGCGGAGAGCAAGCGGAGAGCGCCCCTAATCCCTCCAAAGGAGAGTGGGTGTGCCTCGTTCCTTATTTAATAAGGGGGCTCGGATTTCCAATCCATCCATTTCTCCGGGGGCTGCTGGAGTTCTATGGCCTCCAGCTACATCATCTCACGCCTGCCTCAGTATTGCATATCGCGGGCTTTGTAGCCCTCTGCGAGCAGTTCTTGGGTGTTGAAGCTCATTTCGGACTGTGGAGGGAGTTATTTTTCCTCGTGCCCGGTCCAAGAAGGGGTCTATGTATCAAGTGGGCGGAGCCGAAGTGTGGCGCATCACTGGACCGGCTATCTGTCCGGAACCCCAAAGAAGGCGTCCGAAGACTGGCCCTCGGAATGGTTTTACATAGAAGACGTCCTGCTGCCGGATCCTGTCCGGATCGGCCTCCCTGAATTCGACAATGCTCCCTTAAAGAAGCGCCTAAGCTGGCACCCATGGAGCTCTCAGAGGGAAAGTGACAGGGACATTGTTTACATGATGGGCCAGATAAGATTGTTAGCTCATTCCGGACTAACCATGATCGGGGTCATGGCCGCATGCATCATGCGAGGGGTGCAACCGCTACAGTATAGAGGCCACCCCATGTGGGATTTCAACGGGGAGGACGACACCACCCGCTACGGCCGTAAGGGGCCGGATTCGGCTGCGGCTCTAATAAAGACCTTATCCGCTTTGTACAAGGGAGAAGAGGAGGATTTTCTCCGCGTAGACCCAAAGGGGTAGGGCCTTTTCTCCCAACGGGAGATAAAGCGGCTTAGAGCCGCCACACATCCGGTTAACTTTTGTATTTGTTTGAGGTCCTTTGGGATATCCAGTTGCGACAGAGCTCGGATCTTGGCTAGATTTGCTTCGATTCCTCTACCGAATACAATGAAGCCCAAGAGCTTTCCGGCTGGAACGCCGAAAACACAATTTTCCGGGTTGAGCTTGATGTCGTATGTTCGGAGGTTATCAAATGTGAGCCTCAAGCCGTCTACTAGAGATTCGACATGTCTTGTTTTGACGACCACATCATCTACATATGCCTCCACTGTTTTGCCGATCTGGCTTGCCAGACATGTCTAAATCATGCGTTGATATGTTGCGCCGGCGTTTTTGAGCCCGAAGGGCATTGTGTTGAAGCAGAATGGGCCGTATGGTGTGATAAATGCCGTTGCGGATTGGTCAAATTCTGCCATCTTGATTTGATGGTAACCGGAATATGCGTCGAGGAGACACAATGAATCGTGTCCTGCGGTAGCATCGATAATTTGATCGATGCGGGGGAGGGGGAAGGGCTCCTTTGGGCAAGCCTTGTTAAGGTCTTTAAAATCAACGCACAGGTGCCAGGATTTGTCCTTCTTTGGTACCATCACCAGGTTTGCTAGCCAGTCCGGATGTTTTATATCTCTGATGAATCTGGCCTCCAATATCTTTGCTAGCTCCTCTCCCATAGCCTGTCTCTTAGGTTCGGAAAAACGCCGAAGACCCTGTTTGACAGGTTTGAATCATGTTTGGATATTTAAGCTGTGCTCAGCCAGCCTGCGTGGGATTCCTGGCATGTCTGAAGGGCGCCAGGCGAAAATGTCCCAGTTTTCTCGTAGGAACTCTCGCAGTGCGGCGTCTACATCAGGGTTTAACTGTGCCCCGATGGAAGCTGTTTTATTTGGGTCTGTTGGATGGAATTGGAATTTGACTATTTTGTCCGCCGGTTTAAAGGAGGTGGAATTGGATCTTTTGTCGAGTACCACATCGTCCCTATTCACCGTAGAGCGCAGCGTAGTTAGTTCCTCAGCCGCTAGGGCTTCGGATAGTGCCTCGAGGGCCAGTGCAGCTGTCTTGTTTTCGGCGCGGAGTGCTATGTCCGGATCACTAGCGAGAGTGATGATCCCGTTAGGCCCGGGCATTTTGAGCTTCATGTACCCGTAATGGGGTATTGCTTGGAAGATTGTAAATGCGTCCCGCCCTAGCAGAGCGTGATAACCGCTGCTGAACGGACCCACATGGAACGTGATCTCTTCGGACCTGTAATTATGCGACGTGCCGAACACCACATCTAGTGTGATTTTTCCTCTACAGCGCGCTTCTCAACTGGGGATTATTCCTCTAAAGGTTGTGCTGCTTCGCTCAATGCAGTTCCAGTCTATTTCCATTTTTTGAAGGGTTTCCTCGTAAATGAGGTTCAATCCGCTGCCGCCGTCCATGAGTACCTTGGTAAGACGAAAGCCATCCACTATTGGGCTGAGGACCAATGCGGCTGGTGCTCGGGCTGTTCGGAATTTAGGTTCATCACTGGCGTTAAAGGTAATAGCCGTGTCACTCCATGGGTTTATTCTTGCTACTTGGTAGACTCCGGCAAGGCTGCGGAGTGTCCTTTTTCGCATATTATTTGATGCGAAAGTCTCGAAGACTGTTAATACCGTATGGGTGTCTCTTGGGTGGCTTTCTATGGCCTCCGGAATTAGGAGGTTTTCGCCAATTTTGGCCACCTGCCGGAGTATCCAACATGCTCTAAGGCTGTGAGTTGGTGTGGCGTCCTCTGTACTGTGAATTTTACAGGGTCCGTTAAGCCATCATTCCAGTACGGTTCCATGCCCTATAGAGGGTTTTTGCTTTTTGGTGTTTGACCTGGGTGTCTGGTTATGCTGCACCCTTTTATTTCGGACCGGGTTTGTATTTAGGGCCATATTGTCCCAAAATTTTATTTTGGTTTTCCAGGCGCTTTCCATCGCACAATACTTTTGTACAATGGACGCCAAGTCAGCGAAGCGTGTGATATCACGGCGACTTATGGCGTTGAGTATTCCCTTGTCCGTGCAATTATTGCAGAAGATTAAGATTGCGTCTTCCTCGCGGAAGTCCCTTAGCCTGTTCTTAACTAGGAGGAATCTAGCCCAGTAATGATGTACTGTTTCGTCGGGCTCTTGCCTGATTTTGGATAGATCGCTTATGTTGGGGTGGGTGGCTGGAGTTAAATCTGAAGCCTCACCCCGTCTAAGGCTCAGAGGCTGAGGAATTTCTGAACTCGAAAATTTGGATCCCTGGCTGTTGTCCATTGAATCCAGCCCGTCGCCTGACTCTAAGTTCAGGTCTTGAGTGATATCCTCCCCTCCGCGGGTATCTGGCTTGGAGGGATCAGGAATCCGGACGTAGCGAGTCCTTAAGATAGACGAAGGGTCGCCGCATTGTCCCTCTACCACGGCAACGTGATGGGTGACTTGGGGAGAGTTAATCTCTCTCAGATAGGTTTTAGGCCCAATCTGGTCGTAATCCATAGCGACTCCCAGGGCGGCGAAGCGATCCAAGAGCTCGTTTATGCAGGAAAGCTCCATTGGATCTAACTGCTCGGCGAGTTCCGAACTGACATGAAGATTGTTTTCGATGGCTCGAGAGGTCATCGTTGGCGCAGAAGCCGAACAGGCGGTCATAAGAAAACCACCTAGCCGGAGGGTTTGACCGACAGCCAAAGCTCCCTTAGCAATGGTGCAGTCTTTAAAGACGGGGCGAGGCATCCTTCCTGATGGCGACGACACAGAGGAACTCTCAATGAAAGCACCAATGTCGGTGTCAAAACCGGCGGATCTCAGGTAGGGGGTCCCAAACTGTGCGTCTAGGCCGGATGGTAACAGGAGGCAAGGGACACGAAGTTTTACCCAGGTTCGGGCCCTCTCGATGGAGGTAAAACCCTACGTCCTGCTTGCTTAATATTGATGATATGGGTAGTACAAGAGTAGATCTACCACGAGATCAGAGAGGCTAAACCCTAGAATCTAGCCTATGGCATGATTGTTGATGTGTCTGTTCTCCTACAGACTAAAACCCTCCGGTTTATATAGACACGGGATAGGGTTAGGGTTACATAGAGTCGGTTACAATGGTAGGAGATCTGAATATCCGTATCGCCAAGCTTGCCTTCCACACCAAGGAAAGTCCCTTCCGGACATGGGACGAAGTCTTCAATCTTGTATCTTCATAGTCCTGGAGTCCGGCTGAAGGTATAGTCCGGCCATCCGGACACCCCCTAATCCAGGACTCCCTCAATCATCTCTGGAAGAAGATCCCCTGAAGACGAGCTCATTTGAGAGGGGCTAAGGCCCGAACTGCAAAAATATATGCGGTGGTTATTTTCTCAGAAGAAAAAGATGGCATATCTGTACTATTAAAGTATTTCAGGTCACTTACGACTTGCGGGAGAATTGATCCCCCCGCGGACTTTGTGCGGCAACACCGCCCCCCAAGGTAGGACCCTCTGTGGGAGACTTCTTCTCCCGTTTGGAAGCTTTGGCTTCCGAATCCCCGGGCGCAGTCCTTTTCCTCTTCTGGTCGTCTTCCTTCATGGAGACGCTCGCTCCCTCGGCTAGAATGGGCAGCGTTGGGGGCCCGCGTCCGCCCGCATTATCCTCCACAGTATCTTCCTTCAAGGGCTCCGGGCAAGGTGCGGTCTGGAGCATCTTTTCCAATACCGGATTTTCCAAACCCTAAGGGAGGGGGGCCGAACACCGAATCGACTTCGCCTTTGTTAGTCAGTCCTAGTCAAAAAGTGAACTCTCAGAAATAACTTCGTAACAAAGGAGAGATAGTATGTTCGGCCGGAAGATGCCTTACCTGTTCGGCGGCGCGGTTACTACTCAGGCCCACGTCCTCGGTGATTTCCGGACACTCCACCTGAGGTCCGAAGAATGACTTCTACATCTCCTCGTGCGTCAGGCCGAGAAAATTTTGAATGACACGCGGTCCCTCGGGATTGAACTCCCACAGGCGAAGAGGCTGGCGTTTGCAAGGCTGGACTTGACTAACCAGCATAACTTGTATTACCGCAACCAAACTGAAATCTCCATTGAAGAGATCTCGAATGCGGCTTTGCAGTAGAGGCACGTCCTTGGCTGGACCCCAGCTCAGACCTCTGTTGATCCATGACATCAGTTGTGGTGGAGGGCCTGAGCGGAAAACAGGGGCGGCCGCCCACTTGTCACTTCTAGGAGCCGTCATGTAGAACCACTCATGTTGCCACAATTCAGACACCTCTGGGATGGAACCTTTGGGCCACGGAGCTCCCGTCATCTTGCATATTGAGGCACCTCCACACGCAGCAAGTTGCCCCTCGATCATCTTCGGCTTCACTTCAAAGGTCTTGAGCCATAGGCCAAAGTGAGGGGTAACCCGGAGGAAGGACTCGCACACAACAATAAATGTCGTGATATGAAGAAAGGAGTCCGGAGCTAGATCATGGAAGTCTAGCCCGTAATAAAACATCAAACCCCTAACGAAAGGATCCAGAGCAAGGCCTAGACCTCGGAGGAAGTGGGAGACGAACACGACATTCTCGTTGGGTTCGGGAGTGGAGACGGCCTGCCCTCGGGGAGGCAGCCGATGCAAAATCTCGGCGGTCAGATATCTGGCCTCCCTCAACTTTTTGATGTCTTCTTTCGTGACGTAGGAAGGCACCCATTGGCCTTGAAGGCTAGATCCGGACATGACTCAAGGTTCGGAGCACCTGACCTGAACTTTGGGCGTTTGAGCTTGAGGTGGGGGAAGGATTCGATTGAGCATGGGAGGGAAAAATAAAAGCCTTGTCCCTTTATAAAGAGGGTGAATATCAAGCGTCCTCTCCGTGTCCGTTTGGACTTGCCTATAATCTAGGAGTCCTAGAAGTGGTTGGGTTACCCACGCTCGTATTGATGAGAATCCCGGAATAAAGGGACACGATCTATGCTTTAACAAGACGTGCCAAGGAAACCGCCTCGCATGACACGCTGAGGTGGGATAATGAAATGACTCGGATAAAGGCTTGGCCCTGGTGTGTCAAACTACGGAATACGTCAGCAGATTAGATTTGTGTAAATATTATTCTCTCTATGGCAATATGTGGAAACTTATTTTGCAGAGCCGGACACTATCTTTGTGTTCAAAATCTTCTATAAAGTACTTGGAGGAGGAACCCGCCTTGCAATGCCGAAGACAATCTGCGCGCCGGACTCGTCGTCATTGAAGCCTGGTTCAGGGGCTACTGAGGGAGTCCTGGATTAGGGGATGTTCGGATGGCCGGACTATACCTTCAGCCGGACTCCTGGACTATGAAGATACGAGATTGAAGACTTCGTCCCGTGTCCGGAAGGGACTATCCTTGGCGTGGAAGGCAAGCTTGGCGATACGGATATGTAGATCTCCTACCATTGTAACCGACTTTGTGTAACCCTAACCCTCTCCAGTGTCTATATAAACCGGAGGGTTTTAGTCCGTAGGACAACATACCCAACAACAATCATACCATAGGCTAGCTTCTAGGGTTTAGCCTCTCCGATCTCGTGGTAGATCTACTCTTGTACTACTCATATCATCAATATTAATCAAGCAGGATGTAGGGTTTTACCTCCATCGAGAGGGCCCGAACCAGGGTAAAACTTCGTGTCCCTTGCCTCCTGTTACCATCCGGCCTAGACGCATAGTTCGGGACCCCCTACCCGAGATCCGCCGGTTTTGACACCGACACACTCCTTCTCTAAGAATCTATGTTGGATACCCCTGAGCTAGTTGGTTAAGCCAAACAACAACTTGGAGAGTTGGAAGATAAAAGCTTGCCTAACCTAGTTCGTTCCAACAGGATATCGATGTGTTTGTGTGTTAGTTATAGAAAGATGATATCTTCATCGATTGGTCCCTGTGATCAGTTGTTGGACCTATTGTCTTATCAAAACTTTGATTTGAGTATGGGCTATCACCAAATCAAATCAGTACCAACGATGTCGTAATGTTGTCTTACTTGTGGTTGATCCCTAGAGCATACATCATTACATATTTTGGCCTGATCAATGCTATCATCTTGTTCACATAACCATGTAACCCCATCTTATGGAAATCTTGATAAATTGTTGTTGAGCCCATCGATAACGTCTTTCTCTCCTCCATGATTCATGTTGAACATTAAGCTAGTGTTGGAAACTTTTGAAGGCATTTCTTCATGATAGCTCATGAAGCATATGTTTGGATGGAAGAAGTGACTGCCTCTAATTCATGTGCATTTGATGCAAGTTGACGCCGTGAATTCGAGAAAGTCTATTTTTGCCTCCTCTGGAATCATCCCAAGTTAGTCATGCATGTGCGAAGTGCTCTATGGTTTGATAGGTTGGCCGCCTCCACTCCATATGTGTTCCTAGCACACCAAGCCACTGATTGATTTGTTCAAGGGAAAAGGAGTTGATGTGAGAATACTAGTTCGTGTACAAGATTCCAATATCCTCGATAAACCTGGACGAGAGACTTGTGCGGTTAGTCCGGTCATGGCCGACTCCCACAACAGGCTTCCGCTTGAAGGTTGCCGAGATACATGACGTGTACATGGTGGTAAGTGGCGAGAGCGTGTGTGAAGAAGTGCACCCCTACAGGGTTATCATTATCTATTCGAATAGCCAGATTCCTCGAATATGGAAACTTGGACCCCTTGCATAGTTCATAGACAAGTGAAAGTGGATACTCTAAAATGCGCAAGATAAGTGTGAGTGCTATGGATGGCGTTATCGCAGGGAGACGGGAGCGGATCCATAGTGGTGTATTGGTATGGTGAATTTGTGGACTCGTGTTTGCCACCTCAAAAGAGTTACTTGCAGTCGTACTTCAGGTTAGCCACTGAGTTAAAGCTGGCTTGATGCAGTTAAACTCCACCACCCCCTTTGTTGCTACCAATGCATATGTAGCTAGTTCTCATGTAAGTCTTGTTGGGTACATTTGTACTCACATTTGCTTAATTTATGTTTTTGCAGAGAGACTTCAGTCTAGCTAGTTGTTCCGTGTGGACTTCGACGTTTAGCTCGATACCTCAGCTACCATCTTGTGCCCTCAGCAGGATCTGGTAGATAGTCAGGCTTCTCAGCCTTTTTCATTTGTAGAAGTCTGTACTCAGACATGTTAAGCTTCAGCATGTGCTTTCACTTGTATGCTCTGAATGTTGGGTCATGAGACCCATGTTTGTTTTATCTGGCTCTTCGGAGCCTAACGATAAAATACTCTAAGTCGTAGAGTCTTGTTGTGATGCCATGTTGTATTGCACATATTGAGCATATTGTGTGTATGATTGAAATGCTTGGTATGTGTGGGATACGACAACCTAGTTGTTTATCCTTGGTAGCCTCTCTTATGGGGAAATGTAGTCTTGTGCTTCCATGAGCCATAGTAGTCCGCTACAGCCCGGTTCATCGAAGTCCTGCTAGCCCCGCACTTCTTCTTCGGAACACTTAGACTGGCCGGCAAGTGATTCACTTTGTTCCTGTGTCTGTCCCTTCGGGGAAATGTCACGCGGTGACATCCGGAGTCCTGCTAGCCTGCTACAGCCCGGGTTCCTGGAGTCCTGTTAGCCCAGTTGCCACAACCCGGATTCACACGCTGTTGACCGACATGCTCGATGTTAATTCATGTATGCTTGTCCCCGTAAGTTAGTGCCACTTTGGGTTCACGACTAGTCATGTCGGCCCGGGTTCTCTGTCATATGGATGCTAGTGACACTATCATATACGTGAGCCAAAAGGCGCAAACGGTCCCAGGCCATGGTAAGGCGACACCCGTGGGAATACCGTGCGTGAGGTCTCAAAGTGATATGAGGTGTTACAGGCTAGATCGGTGTGACTTAGAATCGGGGTCCTGACAACATGGTGAAACTCGAGTCCCTCGAACCCAACCGACATTTTGAGAACAGCGTTACGGTAAGCTGCCATCTTCGGATCCTTGGTATCAAAATTTCCATTTATTTGAGATATCGCGAGGTTCGAGTCCCCACGCACTTCCAGGCGTTGAATTCACATGGAGACAGCTATCATAAGACCATGCAATAAGGCCTCGTATTCGGCTGCATTATTGGAATCTATGTATACTATTTGGGGTACGTATTGAACTGTATCTCCAGTGTTGGATGTTAAGACAACGCCCACCCCTAAGCCTGCCAGCATTTTGGAACCATCAAAGTGCATGACCCAGATGGAATATGTGTCGTACTCTTTAGGGAGTTCGGCTCCTATCCATTCGGCGACGAAGTCTGCCAATACTTGGGATTTGATAGCCCGGCGTGGCTTATATGTTATATCGAATGGAAGGAGCTCAATGGCCCACTTGGCAATCCGGCCCATGGCACCGCGATTGTTTATTATGTCGTTCAGTGGAAATAGTGTTGTAGCTTCCAGGATGCCATGAAGACCATGTACGCTATCTTTTGATAATGAGGGTACCGGGACTAGCATGGAGTTAGGACAGTGGATACGTAGTATACTAGCTTCTGGAGCAGGAATTTGTGTCCGTCCTCCTCACGTTCGACGACGAGTATTGCGCTACCACCTGGCGTGTTGCGGACATGTATAATAACATTGGTTCGCCGACGCTTGGCACAACTAGGATTGGGTTGCTTGCTTAAAGAGACTTTATTTCTTCCAATCTGGCCGTTGCTGCATCTGTCCACTCGAAGTGATCGGTGCGTCGGAGAAGTCGATAAAGTGGCAATGCTTTTTCTCCTAGTCTGGAGATAAAGCGGCTTAAAGCTGCCACGCATCCAGCTAGTTTTTGGACCTTTTTAAGGTCTGTTGGTGTAGCCAATTGCGATAAAGCTCGGATTTTACCTGGATTTGCCTTGATTCCTCTACTGGAAATAATGAAGCCCAGTAGTTTCCCAGAGGGGACGCCGAAAACACATTTTTCCAGATTGAGCTTAATGTCATATGTTCGGAGATTGTCGAATGTGAGACGTAAGTCATCGATTAATGACTCGACATGCTTAGTCTTGATGACAATGTTGTCCACATATGCTTCAACTGTCTTGCCGATTTGTTTCTCCATGCATGTTTGGATCATGCATTGGTAGGTGGCGCCGACGTTTTTGAGCCCAAAGGGCATAGTGTTGAAGCATAAAGGCCCGTGTGGGGTAATAAATGTCGTTGTGGCTTGCTCGGATTCCTTCATTTTAATTTGATGGTACCCGGAATACGCGTCGAGGAAACACAATGAGTCGTGTCCCGCAGTGGCATCAATAATTTGATCGATGCAGGGGAGGGGGAATGGATCCTTAGGGCAAGCTTTGTTGAGGTCTTTGAAATCAACTAAGGGAGTCCTGGATTAGGGGGTGTCCGGATAGCCGGACTATACCTTCGGCCGGACTCCTGGACTATGAAGATACAAGATTGAAGACTTCGTCCCGTGTCCGGAAGGGACTTTCCTTGGCGTGGAAGGCAAGCTTGGCGATACGGATATGTAGATCTCCTACCATTGTAACCGATTCGGTGTAACCCTAGCCCTCTCCGGTGTCTATATAAACCAGAGGGTTTTAGTCCGTAGGACGAACAACAATCATACCATAGGCTAGCTTCTAGGGTTTAGCCTCCTTGATCTCACGGTAGATCTACTCTTGTAATACCCATATCATCAAGAATAAATCGAGCAGGACGTAGGGTTTTACCTCCATCAAGAGGGCCCGAACCTGGGTAAAACATCATGTCCCCTGCCTCCTGTTACCATCCGCCTTAGACGCACAGTTCGGGACCCCCTACCCGAGATCCGCCGGTTTTGACACCGACATTGGTGCTTTCATTGAGAGTTCCTTTGTGTCATCACTTTTAAGCCCGATGGCTTCTCCGATCATCAACAGCGATGCGATCCTGGGTGAGACCTTTCTCCCCGGAAAGATCTCGTATTCGGCGGCTTTGCACTGCGGGCCAATTCGCTTGGTCATATGGAGCAGATCGAAAGCTACGCCCCTGGACATCAGGTCAGATTTGGAATTTTGAGCTACACGGCCGACCTCCGCGGAGACTTGATCTTCGACGGATTCGAGCCACAGCCGAGCGCGCCGCACTGTCACGATGGGCACGATCTAGCTCTACCGCCGAACAGTGCCCTGGAGGCCGCACCCGCATCAGCTCCGACCCTTAATTCGGAGCCATCTGCGCCAATCGAGGATGGGTGGTTGGACACCGCCTCGAGGGCTGCAATCTCTAGGTGATCGAGCCGAACACCAGCCCTATTCTCTGCGAAGCCCGTGACTCCAAGGAGCCGGACTCCTCTCCAGACTCTGAGCCCTCTGCGCCCCTACCGATCGAACCCGATTGGGCGCCGATCATGGAGTTCACCGTCACGGACGTCTTTCAGCACTCGCCCTTCGGCAATATTCTGAATTCACTAAAGTCTCTCTCTTTATCAGGAGAGCCCTGGCCGGACTATGGTCAGCAAGGTTGGGATGCGGATGATGAAGAAATTCAAAGCCCACCCACCACCCACTTCGTAGCCAATGTCGATGATTTAACCGACATGCTCGACTTCGACTATGAAGACATCGACGGTATGGACACCGATGTAGGAGACGATCAAGAACCAGCGCCTATAGGGCACTGGAAAGCCACCTCGTCGTATGATATATACATGGTGGACACCCCACAAGAAGGCAATGGCGATGGAACAGCGGAGGATGACCCCTCCAAGAAGCAGCCTAAGCGCCGGCGTCAGTGGCGCCGCTCTAAATCCCGCCAAAGCAAAAATGGTGGTTCCGGCACGGGAGATAATAACACCCCGTACAGTGCCGAAGACAACCACCTCCAGCAAGCACAGGAGGATGGAGAAGCCAGCCCTCATGAGAGAGCGACAGACATAGAGGTCGAGGACGATAATTATATGCCTCCCTCCGAAGACGAGGCAAGCCTCGACGATGATGAATTTGTTGTGCCGGAGGATCCCATCGAACAAGAGCGTTTCAAATGCAGGCTTATGGCCATGGCGAACAGCCTCAAGAAAAAACAGCAACAGCTTAGAGCTGATCAAGATTTGCTAGCCGACAGATGGACTGAAGTCCTTGCGGCCGAAGAGTATGAATTTGAACGCCCCTCCAAGAGCTACCCAAAGCGCAGGTTGCTACCCCTATTAGAGGAGGAAGCACCTAAACTACATCACCAGCACATGATGCGGCCGACCGGCCACCCCGTGGCCGCGACAGAGAAGCCTCTTGGCCCTCCACTCAAGCCGCACCCCAGCGCCGCTCAAAAAATACCAAGGCACGGGAAAACACGCTAGACCTGCGAGATATATTGGAGGACAAGGCAAGGCAAACAAGATCGATCTACGGATCGCGTGGGTACCCCATGGCATGGGACGATAATCGTCACTCCGGATACAGTAAATCTGGTCGGGCCGAACACAGTAGACAAAGCTCGTTTGAGCTGCATCGTGATATAGCTCAATACAGAGGCGCCACACACCCACTATGCTTCACAGATGAAGTAATGGATCATCAAATCCCCGAGGGTTTCAAACCCGTGAACATCGAATCATACGATGGCACAACAGATCCTGCGCTATGGATCGAGGACTATCTCCTTCATATCCACATAGCCTGTGGTGATGACCTACACGCCATCAAATACCTCCCACTCAAGCTTCAAGGACCAGCTCGGCATTGGCTTAACAGCTTGCCCGCAGAATCAATTGGTTGTTGGGAGGACCTGGAAACCGCATTCCTCGACAATTTCCAGGGCACTTATGTGCGACCACCAGACGCCGATGACCTTAGACACATAATTCAGTAGCCAAAGGAATCGGCCAGACAATTCTGGACACGGTTCCTAACCAAGAAAAATCAAATCGCCGATTGTCCGGATGCAGAGGCCCTAGCAGCCTTCAAGCATAACATCCGCGACGAGTGGCTTGCACGGCACCTAGGACAGGAAAAGCCTAAATCTATGGCAGCCCTCACGACACTTATGACCCGCTTTTGCGCGGGAGAAGACAGCTGGCTAGCTCGCAGCAATAACATGACCAAGAGCCCTGGTAATTCGGATACCTAGGACAGCAGTGGCAGGTCGCGTCGCAACAAGCAAAAGCGCCGCATTAACGGCGACAATACTGAGGATACGGTAGTTAATGCCGGATTCAGAGGCTCTAAACCCGGTCAACGGAAAAAGCCATTCAAAAGGAATACTCCGGGCCCGTCCAATTTGGACCGAATACTCGACCGCTCATGCCAGATACATGGCACCCCCGAAAAACTAGCCAATCACACCAACAGGGATTGTTGGGTGTTCAAGCAGGCAGGCAAGTTAAATGCCGAAAGCAGAGACAAGGGGCTGCATAGCGATGACGAGGAGGAGCCCCGGCCGCCGAACAACAGTCGATAGAAAGGTTTTCCCCCACAAGTGCGGACGGTGAACATGATATACGCAACACACGTCGCCAAGAGGGAGCGGAAGCATGCGCTAAGGGATGTATACGCGATGGAGCCAGTCGCCCCAAAGTTCAACCCATGGTCTTCCTGCCCGATCACTTTTGATCGAAGGGACCACCCCACTAGCATCTGTCATGGCGGATTCGCCGCATTGGTTCTGGACCCAATTATTGACGGATTTCACCTCACTAGAGTCCTTATGGACGGCGGCAGCAGCCTAAACTTGCTTTACTAGGATTAAGTGCGGAAAATGGGCATCGATCCCTCGAGGATTAAACCCACTAAAACGACCTTCAAAGGCGTCATACTAGGTGTAGAGGCCAACTGTACAGGCTCAGTTACACTTGAAGTGGTCTTCGGATCTCCGGATAATTTCCGAAGCGAGGAGTTAATCTTCAACATAGTCCCGTTCCACAGTGGCTATCACGCACTGCTCGGGCGAACCGCATTTGCCAAGTTCAATGCAGTGCCGCACTATGCATTCCTCAAGCTCAAGATTCCAGGCCCTCAAGGAGTCATCACGGTCAATCTAAACACCGAACGCTCTCTCCGAACGGAGGAGCATACGGCGGCTATCGCAGCGGAAGTACAAAGCAGCCTCTCAAGGCAATTCTCCAGTCCGGCCATTAAACGTCTGGACACCGTCAAGCGCGCCCGGAGTAACCTACAACAAGACCGCCTGGCACGTTTCGAGCAAGCGTAGCAATGCAGCCCCAACCCCAGCCCTCGCGAACTTGCGAAACCAGTGTTGCGCATACATGACTACGCTCTGGAAATACCATGGGCACAGGGGGAGGGGCACCATCATGGCACGCCCGAAACGCGGCCTAAACCGCACTAGGGGCTGCCAATTTCTTAATTTTCTCTTATTTTCAGGACTCCATTCTTCGGAAGGCTTGTCCGGCAGTACAATTGCCGCACAAACAATACAACCAGGGAAGCAGAAAGCTACGCCGCCCTATGGAACTCTAAGGTTGTCTCTGTAACGAGCAGTATACCTGTTTCACATACCATTCCACAGCTCGCCCCTGGAAAGGACATGTTAAATAGTCCCATCTTTTGCTTATTGCACTATTTGTATCATTCTGCTTTGATCGCAGCTTTTTTTAATAAACAATGCATAGCTTCCATCTATTATTGCATTACTCTTTTTTTACGAATATATGTTCATTAATGACATGTTGCACCCGTACACTTTGGTACGGCCAATACGGCAGGGGCTTAAGTACCCCACAATACGGTGTGAGAAGTCCGAACACTTTCACAAGTGCGGCACCCCGAACTTATAGCATTATATGCATCGGCTCCGAATCATGTCTTAGGTCAATAGTTGGGTTTGCCCGGCTCCTATGTTTTGGTACCTTACATTCCGTTATATTGTCTAAGGTAGCACTAGGAGAACTACTACGATTGTGCCCCAGTTGAGGTGGGCAAAGCACCTCAGTAGAGAAAGCTAAAACTGACCGTCATGATGAGGCGAGAGCTGGTCGCTGTTCGAGAGGTTTTCGAGTCCCTAAAGACTTATGCCGCTTAGAGTGAGGAGTCGACTTTGTCCGGCCTAGGCGTGGATAGCGCCTCGAACTCGGTCTTCCGAACACTAGGGGCTTCGCCAAAATTTAAAATTATAGAATTCTATGGCTAAGTGAGAGTGTTCAAGCATTATAGTTCAATTGCCTTGTTCGTTGTGTTGAGCGCCTCCCTCGAAGGACCCAAGAATGGGAAAAAGAGCGCTCATGTTTATCCCGAACACCCCAGCACTCATGGCATGGGGGCAGAAGCCGACGACTCGCCATCTCTCAAATTTGATAAACGGTCGCACAGAAGGTAATATTTTAAATTCAAAAGCGTTGCTTAGCGCATATGAACAAGTTTTCAGCGTACAGGATCACAAATGCGAGTTTACTCAAAAATTAAATCTTTGGAGCATTCATCCGCTATAAGGAGGGCACCCTTTAGGACGCCCTCATAATACGCTTCCGGGACGCGATGCTCCTTGCCCGGCGGCGGCCCATCCTTCACCAGTTTCTCCGCATCCATCTTGCCCCAGTGCACTTTAGCACGGGCAAGCGCCCTACGGGCACCTTCGATGCAGACGGAGCGCTTGATTACTTCAAGCCGTGGACAAGCATCCACCAGCCGCCTCACCAGCCTGAAGTAGCTACCAGGCAGAGCCTCTCCAGGCCAAAGCCGAACTATGAGGCCCTTTATGGTCTATTCGGCCACCTTGTGGAGCCCGACCATTTGCTTCAGCTGGTCCCTCAAAGGCACCAGGTGTCCGGCCTCAGCATACTGAGACCAGAACACCTTCTCCATCGAGCTCCCCTCCTCGGCTCGGTAATAGGCGGCGGCATCAGACGCACTGCGGGGCAAATTTGCGAATGGTCCCGGAGAGCTCCAGACTTGGGTAAGTAACAAGTAATTCACTTTCATGTGCTTGCTTTGCATAATGAATGCCTTACCCACCGCTATCTTCTTCATCACTTCAATTTATTGGAGGGCTTTCTAGGCTTCGGCCTTGGCAGACTTCGCGCTTTCGAGGGCTGCCGCAAGCTCGGACGCTTGCGTCTTTGAGTCAAGCTCCAAACTCTCGTGTTTTTCACGAGAGCCTGGAGCTCTTTCTGCACCTCCTCCACCTGCGCCTCCTGCTTCCCTCTCTCTGTCCGCTCCGCGGCCACTCTGTTTTTGGCCTCGGACAGCACTTTCTTAAGGGTTGCCACCTCGGTCGTGGCCCCTATAATAGCACATTGATCCTGTCATTTTTTGCAACCACGTCTTCTCTATAAACTTGCGCAAGGTATTACTTACCTTCCTTCTCCTCGAGTTGCCTCTTGGCATGGCCGAGCTCGTTCTCGGACCACGCGAGGTTTTGCTTCAGCGTATCCACCTCCGCAGTCAGTGCGGAGGAGGCCAGCAGCGAAGCCTGCATACGCATATTGACTTGATTATGTTAGACCCTGCGAATGTTATTAGATCCTCTATTCGGCTTTTCTTTCCGAACGCCGAACAGAGCATCAGGGGCTACTGTCTATGCGGTAATATTTTTACATATTCTTTACTTACCTCAAAGCCTATTAGAAGGCTGGCACAGGCTTCAGTCAGTCCGCTCTTGGTGGACTGAACCTTCTGGATCACCGCACTCATAATAGTGAGGTGCTCCTCGTCGATGGAGGCGCCGTTAAGCACCACCAGCAAATTATCCGGTGCCTCCGGTTGGACGGAGGTCACCGGCTCGGTAGGCTTGCTCCTCTTGGAAGGAGGCTGCCTACCGGAGTCCGGAACCGTTGACGGTTCTAGTGCGGTGTCCGGCTCAAGTCCGGACTTGGACCCTTGGGGGTTCTATCCCCTTTACGCCTGGAGTCCGGGAGGTCGCCTTGCGGCGCCTCCAGGACCACCTCCTCCCGGCTTGGAACCTATTGGGACGCCACCTCGGCGTTGTCCGTAGTGTGGGGGGAGGTAGCCGTCAGAAGCAAATTCACATCCGACGAATCCAGCGAGCCGCTCGACGACTCGTCGAGCCCAGCCTTGGGCGTGCTGCATAGTCATATTCGGCGTAAGGAGGAGCTGTGCAAGAAAGGAACACTATGAATTGCTCTGGTGTCCGAATACTTACGATCTCGCCAGGGGCTTGGCCCTGTGCGGCCACTCCTCTTCGCCGTCGTCGGCGTTGGTGGAGTAGTCTGGAGGAAGGGTCTTCCCCTTCTTGGACCCTTCGGCCTCCCCAGTTGGGGCGGCCGTCCTTTTCTTCCCTCCCCCCGCTGGAGGGGGAGAGCTCTCTTCTTCCTCCTCCTCGTCTTCACGGGAGGAGTGCGTCTTGGAGTCGTCAGATGATGAATCCGACACCTCCAGGTGCCGGGCACTCTTTCGAGTCCCCGTGGCCTTCTTCTTGGCCTTCGGGCAAAGGAGCCGGATAGTTGATCTGTCTGGACGTCTCCTGCCAATCCTGTCAAAGGTAAGGGAGCTTAGATCCTGCATGGAGTCAAACTATGAAAAACTAATACCCTGTAAAGGTAAAAACATCTTACCGCACTACCGTGACGCTGCATGATGAATCAGCGATCCTCGGTAGCGGATGCGGGGGCCTCGGAGCCTTTGAAAAGAACCTTCCAGGCATCTTCGTATGTCGTGTCGAAGAGCCTGCTCAGAGTTCGGTGCTGCGCTGGGTCGAACTCCCACAGGTTGAAAGCCCGTTGTTGACACGGGAGGATCCGGCGGATGAGCATAACCTGGACTATGTTGACAAGTTTGAGCTTCTTGTCCACCAGGGTTTGGACGTGTGTTTGGAGTCCGTCAACTCTCCTTTTTTACCCCACGACAGGCCCGTCTCTTTCCAGGAGGTGAGCCGCGTAGGGGGTCCGGATCGGAACTCGGGGGCTGCGACCCATTCAGGGTCGCGCGGCTCGGTGATGTAAAACCACCCCGATTGCCACCCCTTTAGGGTCTCCACAAAGGAGCCCTCGAGCCATAGGACGTTGGGCATCTTGCCCACCATGGCTCCTCCGCACTCCGCCTGGGTGCCGCGCACCACCTTCGGCTTGACATTGAAAGTCTTGAGCCATAGGCTGAAATGGGGGCGGATGCGGAGGAAAGCCTCGCACACGACGATAAACGCCGAGATGTTGAGGACAAAGTTCGGGGCCAGATCATGGAAATCCAGGCCATAGTAGAACATGAGCCCCCGGACAAATGGGTGGAGAGGGAAGCCCAGTCCGCGGAGGAAATGGGGGAGGAACACCACCCTCTCATGGGGCCTAGGGGTGGGGATGAGCTGCCCCTCTTCGGGAAGCCGGTGCGCAATGTCGTTAGACAAGTATCCAGCCTTCTTTAGTTTTTTGATGAGTCCCTCCGTGACGGAGGAGATTAGACACTTGCCTCCCGCTCCAGACATGGCTGGAGAAGGCTGAGGTGGGGTGTGCGGACTTGGGCACTGGAGCTTGAGTACGCAGAAATGGATAGGCAAAGGAGGAAGAAGGCGTGGATGAAAAGGTGGATCCTTATCCCCTTATATGGGCGGACGCGATTATGCGTCCCCACCAGCTTGGTAAAACTCGCTTATCTCCCAAGCGACGTAATCAATGGCGTCGTTGGGTTACCCACGCCCGTATTGATGAGAATCCCGGAATAAGGGGACACGATCTCTGCTTTGACAAGACGTGCCAAGGACCACCTCGCTAAACGCGCTGAGGTGGGACAGTAAAACGATTCCAATAAAGACTTGGCCATGGTGTGATGTCGCGCTACGGAATACGTCAGTAGATTAGATTTGTGTAAATATTATTCTCTCTATGGCAATATGTGGAAACTTATTTTGTAGAGCCGGACACTACCTTTGTGTTCAAAATCTTCTACGAAGTACTTGGAGGAGGAACCCGCCTTGCAATGCCGAAGACAATCTGCGCACCGGACTCGTCATCATTGAAGCCTGGTTCAGGGGCTACTGAGGGAGTCCTGGATTAGGGGGTGTTCGGATAGCCGGACTATACCTTCGGCCGGACTCCTGGACTATGAAGATACAAGATTGAAGACTTCGTCCCGTGTCCAGAAGGGACTTTCCTTGGCGTGGAAGGCAAGCTTGGCGATACGGATATGTAGATCTCCTACCATTGTAACCGACTCTGTGTAACCCTAGCCCTCTCCGGTGTCTATATAAACCGGAGGGTTTTAGTCCATAGGACGAACAACAATCATACCATAGGCTAGCTTCTAGGGTTTAGCCTCCTTGATCTCATGGTAGATCTACTCTTGTAATACCCATATCATCAAGAATAAATCGAGCAGGACGTAGGGTTTTACCTCCATCAAGAGGGCCCGAACCTGGGTAAAACATCGTGTCCCCTGCCTCCTCTTACCATCCTGCTCGGGACCCCCTACCCGAGATCCGCCGGTTTTGACACCGACATCGACGCACAAGCGCCAGGATTTATCCTTTTTTGGCACCATTACCAGGTTTGCTAGCAAGTCTGGATGTTTTATTTCTTTGATGAATCCGGCCTCAATTAGCTTGGCTAGCTCCTCCCCCATAGCTTGTCGTTTGGGTTCGGAAAAGCGCCGCAGTGTTTGCTTGACTGGCTTGTATCCCTTCAACATATTGAGGTTGTGTTCATCCAACCTGCATGGGATTCCTGGCATATCAGATGGGTGCCAGGCAAATATGTCCCAATTCTCACGTAGGAATGCTCGTAGTGCAGTGTCCATCATTGGGTCCAGCTGCGCACAGATGGAGGCTGTCTTCTTTGGGTCCGTCGGGTGGACCTGAAATTTGATTATGTCATCTGCTAGTTTAAAGGAGGTGGATTTGGAGCACTTATCGAGGATTATGTCGTCCCTACCCACCGTTGAGCGCAGCGCAGTTAACTCTTCGGCCGCAAGGGCCTCACAGAGTGCATCAAGGGCCAGGGAGGCTGTTTTGTTTTCGGCGCGGAGGGCTATATCCGGATCACTAGCGAAAGTGATAATACCGTTGGGCCCGGGCATTTTGAGCTTCATATACCCGTAATGAGGTATGGCTTGAAAGCGTGTGAATGCATCTCGCCCCAACAGGGCGTGGTATCCACTATTGAAAGGGGCCACTTGGAAGGTTATCTCTTCGGACCGATAGTTCTCCGGCGTGCCGAATACCACGTCAAGTGTGATTTTTCCGGCACATCATGCCTCCCGACTGGGAATAATTCCTCGGAAGGTCGTGCTACTTTGCTCGATACGGCTCCTGTCTATTTCCATTTTACTAAGCGTATCCTCGTAAATGAGGTTTAATCCGCTTGCACCGTCCATGAGTACCTTAGTGAGTCGAAAGCCGTCCACAATTGGATTGAGGACCAAGGCGGCTAGTGCCCGGACTGACCGAGATTTTGGTTCGTCACTGGCATTGAAAGTTATGGCCATGTCGTTCCAAGGATTTATTGTTGCAACCTGACAGACTTCGGTGAGATCGCGGAGTGCCCTTTTGCGCCGATTGTTTGAAGCGAAAGTCTCAAAGACCGTCAATACTCTGCGGTCGTTGTGTTCCGGGGGGAGTTGTTCCAAGGTATTTTTGGTGAGGATATCCTCGCCACTCTTGGCCACTTGCCGGATCCAACATGCTCTAAGGCTGTGGGTAGGTATGTTATCCGGTGTTGTGTGTATTTTGCACGGCCTATTGAGCCATCCCTCCAGAACGGTTCTGCGCCCCGTAATGGGTTTGGATTTCTTTACTGCTGTGTCGGGCGCCCCATGAGGGTGCATCCTTTTTGTCCGGATGAAAGGTTGAGTGGGAACTGGCGGTTCCCAATGAGTTGCCTGAGTTTTCCAGGTGCTTTCCATTGCACAGTACTTCTGTACTATGGTCGCCAAGTCGGCAAAGTGTAATACATGACGGCGGTTGATAGCATTGAGGATTCCTTCGTCCGTACAATTACTACGGGATATTGAGATCGTGTCTTCATTGCAGCAATCTTTGATCTTGTTCTTGACAAGGAGGAATCTGGCCCAAGAGTGATGGACTGTTTCCTAAGACTGCTGCTGTTGTGGGTTTGTCACGGCAGATGTCCTCATGAAAGGACTTAGTCATGGAGCCATCGCAAAGGGTTAGCTTAATGGGGTTAAACAGGACAAGGGGACACGGGAGTTTATACTAGTTCAGCCCGTTCGATGAAGGTAAAAGCCTACGTCTAGTTGTGATTGGTATTGCTAGGGTTTCGAAGGCCAGGGAGCGAATCCGCTTTGTCTGGCTCTCGAGTTGTTGTTGTCTGTCTCTAAACCGCGGCCGGGTCATCCCTTTATATACATAGGTTGACGCCCGCCGGGCTACAGAGTCCCGAAGCCGGATCATAAATGTATCCTGTTCGGCCTCTCTCTCTCTCTATCTTACTATACAAGTTACATGACTAGGCCGGTTTACATTTACAGGCTGTAACCCGCCTTTGGGCCCTCCGTAAAGCGCCATCATATTTACCTCTTCATGGGCTTCTAATCTTCAAAGAGTCAACCCGGCTACATAAGGCCGGTTTACCTCCAGTAGTAATATCCCCAACATTAGGCCCCAGATTGGTTTGAACTTGTTCATGTTAATCTTCCACACGTAGAAAAAATCTTCTCTCTTATCTTCATTTTTGATCTTGTAAACTGCCGTGACGTCATACTTCAAGATTATGGTAAACCGCCCTGACGTCATCCATCCGTTGATGTCGGAGATTTCCTTCATTTAATATATATCCAGTCATCGAGGCGACACCTTTATTAATTTATCCATTTTTTGGGATCCTTGATTCCCATACTTGCCATTTTATCACTTCACCTTAT
>NC_041382.1:76366722-76403709 GCF_002162155.2 Triticum dicoccoides | reverse complement strand
CTTCCTCATGCTGCTCAGCCTCTGGAGCTCCGCCGCCACCGTCGACCGTCGCCTCTGCTCCGACCTTGGCCGCTGCATCACCCTGAAAGCACCAGAATACTACGGCGCCCTTCCGCTTCCTCACCAGCTCTGGTAAGTTCTCTGCTTTTTTCACCATAGATCTGTTCTAGGGTTTCGACATTCTTCGCAGTTCTTCCGAAGTTCATCAGTGCCGTTCTTCCTTGTTCTTCCTTTAATATATAGATGGACACTTCATGCTTGACGCATCTCTTATCGTAGCTTACCTACCATGGTCATCACAAATCTTTATGCGCAAAGAACTGATCTAGTCTGTCAAAAATTGCTTCAGTTCTGCACCCCTTCAAGATCCAATTATTTTTGCTTTTCTGTCTTAGCTTTAGATCCGAAAGTTTTATACATCACTGTGAGATCTGTTTCTCCTCGCACCAATATAAGCGGTTTAACTTTGTATAAGTAGTCTATGCCATTAGCCCTCTGATAAACCGGAAGAGTATTTTACCTTCATAATTATGCTCTGGTTTAACAGTGTTTGATCAATCCTGTGCTTGCATTACCTTTTTCTCTCATTACACTAGTCTTCGGGTTGTATCATTTATCATATCAGTATGTTTCTTACTCCCTTGTCTCTTGTGTATAACCATGCGTAATTTATAAACCGGCCTTTCATTTTCAGTTTGCTCGCTTTGCAATGGCCAAATAATTCACTGCCTGCAACTGGGCTCGTTCCCGGGTTACCGAGGCTCAATTGAATGAGATGGTTAGCATCGGCTCTTTGCCTAAGAAAACTGAGATCAAATGGTGAGTTCCAGGAACAGAGAATCCTCCAACCCCAAGGCAAGGCGAGGTAGTAGTCTTTGTTGACCATATAGGCCGTGGTTTCAAACCGCCAGGGTCAAAATTTTATCGAGATATGCTTGCCAGCTTCCAACTGCATCCACAAGATATTGGTCCCAACTCAGTCTCCAACTTATGCAACTTCCAAGTGTTCTGTGAAGTCTATTTACAAGAAGAACCAACTGCGGAACTGTTCCGGGATTTCTTTCACTTAAACCGGCGCACAGAGTTTGTAAATGGCCCGAACACAGAGCTTGGTGGTGTCTCGATTCAAAAGCGGAAAGAAGTGGACTTTCCTCATGCCAAACATCATAGCCACCCAAAGGAATGGAACCAAACATGGTTTTATTGCAGAGACACTTCGCCTGAGGATGAAAATCCCCTCCGCGGCTTCCGTGATCATAGACTATCCAACACTCACCCAATGCCACAACGCCTGAGCTCTTCAGAAAGGGCAAAATACGCTCCTCAAATCGCCAAGCTCCGGGCCTTTATGGTAAACGATTTAACAGGCGTGGATTTTGTGCGCTGTTGGATATCCTGGAGTATCTTGCCGCTAAGCCGGCGCACCGGTTTAATGTACAAATATACTGGTGAAGTTGACGATCCTCAATGCCACTGCAATATCCAATTATCTGAGGAAGAAGTTACTGAACTGTAAAGAAAATTCGGAATGAATCGAAACTGGTCTGTAGTCAAACCGGTCTGAGTCCCTTCTATGCCAAGAACAAACCGCCTGCTGTAAGTATTATACTTCCTCTTCATCTCTAATATCTTTAACTTATACAATTTGTAACCCTTCTTCTTGATATATATATAGGGTGATGACCCCTTCTAGAAATGGAAACCCATAGAGAAAGCGGCAAAGCCAACTGGAGACAAAGTGGTCAAGCCAACCCGCCCGAGGACCAAAGTCGTAAAACGGACGTCAAAGCGGAAAATGGCTGACCGGATTAATATGGAGCTTGATGATGATACTGATGACCCAGAAGTTGAGGTAGAACTTGACTCACTTGGCTCTCTTTTTATGCATCTTGTTAACAATGATCTTCCTCAGGAGGAGGCAGAAGCTAGTCAGGCTGATGAGGTAGAGGTAATTACCCTTTCCTCCGGTTCAGACTCTATGCCAACACAAAAAACTCGCCAAGCAATCCCGAAAGTAAGCTTTTCTCATCCTCTTGCTCACTTGGATCCAACATTTATTTTGAAGACTCAACAGCATGAAGCTCGCCGGACAACCCGGCACAGTGGCCAACAGGTCACCTCTGCCGGTTTACCTGATACTCCGGTTCGGAAGCGCCGGTCTGAGGTCTCTCCTACTTCTGACCATTCTTACCCCAAGGCAGGTTATTTCAGATAGCCTCTTAATCCGTCTGATTCAAATTATCAGGTGACACCTCCTTCCTCTTCTGGTGAATCGACAGCAACTCAACCCCCCCCCCCCTTTGAAAACTGTGGCCCGGTGAGTTATGAAAAAACCTTTCCTTTGAATGCACCCTACATCTTTTGAACAGGATGTTAATCCTTTCTTATTCTGTTTGCAGGGCCAAAGCCAGACCCAGCAAGAAAGCTCGGGTCACCAATCCGCCAGAAGACCCTGTCGCCGAAGAAGAAGAACCAAGAGGTGAACCAGAGCAGACTGGCGAACCGGAAGGCCTCCATACTGAAACAACTTTTGATGATCCACCCCTTGACGGCCAACATACCGACGAACCAACAGATGCTGATACTGCCGCCCCTGATACTGAACTGGCAGAACCAAACCGGGCTAGTCCAATGAAAGACACTGAAATTCCATCATCATCCACCAAAAATCTTGAAGGCCAAGGTGATGACGTTATTATTACTGGATTAGGCCATAGCACTCCTGGTCATCCCGTCATTTTGGCTCAGCATAGTGCCAAAGAAGAGCAGATTGCCAGGGATAAAGGTAAATGGAGCAGCGACTTATCAAACTATGCTCATCTTAACGCGGATGAGCTTCATTCCGGCTTCTTGAACCATCTGCACTCAAACCGGGATTATGAAGCCGGTTTGGTGAATTTGATGAAAGAACGATATGATGTAAATTCTTCTCCCTTGTACATTGATTTATAGCTGAAATACTATTCCAAGTAGCCCCCAAGAGTCGTTTTATGATTGTTAATCATAAACCGGATCTTTGTAACACTTCAAGCATCCCATCATAGATAAGACTCATGTTTGACAACTTTCTGCAGCATAGCCCCCAAAGGCCAGTTTAACTTGGCAAGTTAATCCGGTTTGTAATCCACACCGCCGGTTTAGAACAAACATACATTAGCCCCCAAGTGTCAAGGATAATGCTTGCATTGTTCTAGAGACTTGTATAGAGTGTAGTATTTGAGAGAAAATAGGCATTAGCCCCCAAGTATGAAGTGGATAACTTGTTATATCCTTTATACTTAGTGCATACATATGTTGTTTTGTTGAATATACCTTCAATGTTGTAGGCTGAACTAAGAAGCAAAGATGCCCAAAACTCTGATTTG
Organism: Triticum dicoccoides; assembly: GCF_002162155.2. Lineage (NCBI taxonomy): Eukaryota > Viridiplantae > Streptophyta > Magnoliopsida > Poales > Poaceae > Triticum > Triticum dicoccoides. The sequence continues at coordinate 76,400,344 of NC_041382.1, read as the reverse complement.
GAAGAAAATTTGAAGTCTTAACAAGCCGAAGCTGCAAAAGCCAAAGAGGAGCTGACCAAGGCCCTGGCCGGAATGGAAAAGCTGAAAGAATCCTTCAACCAAGATCGTGCTGAATGGGAAACTGGAAAAGCCGGTTTAACCAAAAGAGATGTAGATGCCGAGGAAGCCCTGAAACCGGTGGTTGAAGAACTAGCCGGTTTGAAGCGCCAAATCAATGCTATGACCTCTGCTATCTTTGGTAAGTGTCTGCTTATGTATGTTGTGCCAGTCAATGAATCTTAAAACTGACCAAAATGTTGATAAAATCTTTGGCAGGAACTCAGATCACTCATCTTGGTGCATATATGCGGATGAAGCTCAAAGCGGCATATACATTGGTTGAGCAGCTATACTCTGGATCTCAGCGAGCCATTAGTATGGCGGCTTATAACAAACCGGCACCAACTTTTATTAAGGAGACCCTTGAGAAGCTGGGCATGTTACCAGCGCGTATTGTCGAGTTGAAGAGAGCCACTACGAGAGCAGGAGCATTAACCGCCCTTATTCGAGCCAAGGCCTGGATTCCAGACCTTGAAGCGGAGGATATCACTAAAGGATATCCAGGCGTTAAAGAAGATGGTTCAAACTTTGACAATGATGATCTTTGGTGACTGACCAAACAGATGCGGCCAGCGGCCAGCAAATTGGCTAAGGACACCGATTTGTCCCATTTTCAACCTTTTTATGATGCAGAAGGGAAAAGACAGCCGGCCGATATCCAGGAAGTCGAAGAACTTGTGCCTCCGATTCGTAAGCACACTTACGCTCCTTATATTAACCCTTATGATCTTATCCATGAGGAAGCAGTGTTCCAAGCTTTAACCGGAATTGATTGGTCAACGGCTGATTTCCAGCGGTGGGGGAGGGATGAAGAAGTGCCTACACCAACTGATCCGCAACCATCAAACCGTCATGATGAAGAGTCCTGATCCGGTCACCGGTTTATATGGCTACTGTGAAAAACAATGGCACTATTTGAGCCGCTTTGAAGCTTCATGTAATAGGATAGCTGAAACTTTGTTTATCTGCCATGCCATCGAGCATGTTTCATAATGCTTTGTGACAATCTGTATCGCCCTTCAAGATACATTTTATGCATAGCCTATGATGACTTGCCTTCCTGGGTCCAAAAAATTTAAAAGTGTCTAGCAGTTTACCGCTAGACATGTCATAATATCCAAGAAGTATATAGTACTTTAGCTGAATAATCAAGTGTTTGTACAAAAAATAATGTACATAACATACCTCATTGATTGACCAAATGTGTATACAGCAAAGGTATTTAACACCAACCCGATACATTTGATAATATTATCTTCATAATGCTGGTCTATATATCAAACCGGACCGGTATAACTACCGGATTTTCTTTATAACACTGGTGATTTAGTCAAACCAGACCGGGTCAATGACCACCGGTTTATAATTGATCATGTGCCAACAACTGGTAGTTGGAAAGCAAGCCGGGTCAAGGACGCCGGTTTATCAAAAAATACTTATGATTTTCAACAAACAAAATTCAAATAGGAAAATATGCAAGGCTTTTTACAAGCTGCCAGGCTACAAATCGAGGCTTTTCATGGGCTGCCAGGCCTCTGAGTTAAACCATTTATCAAAGCCTTTTAAGATGGGCCTCCAATTAACCAATCATCGTTTTAACTGTGACAAGTTCAGGGTCTGTAAAAGATTGACTTGTCAAACGTTCGATGGGTCATACTAGGATTACCTGGATAGGAGTGGCTTACTTGATGAAGGCAGGCTAACCCAGGGTTTTAGGTGAATACACCAGGCTTCCAAGCCGTGGCTTGATAGCCAATTACAAGGGTCCTTTCAAACTCTTTGTTGTTTTGCAAAAAAGAGCCCCCAAGTAACTTTGTGAGCGATGCTCAGTGTGTGCCTATGTTTGAGTCTGCACTATGTACAACACTCTCTTTGGCTCCACAAATTTTCCTTGTATGGCTTAAAATGCCTATCAAGAGGTGTAGCTGAGGTTCAAACATGACCAAGCCCCCTAGTGATTTTCTTTATCTCCATGCAGCTGCTAAAGCTGGTTTAACAAAGACTCTGCTTTGTTAGTCATCATGTAAAAGCACACACATGATATAAGAAAGAACAGATACCCCTCTTATAATGGAGGCTCTGGTTTATTATATGATATATACACTGTCATAAATATGTACAAATGAAGAGCCTTTGGCTTCGAGTATAATAAGGCCGAAGGAGAGCTATGTTCCATGGCCGCTTTGTCTCCTCCTCTGATTGACGTGAGTCTTCATGCTCTCGAACATCAATGAGGTAGTAAGATCCGTTGTGCAGGTTTTTGCTGACCACAAAAGGTCCTTCCCAAGGGGGGGGATAACTTGTGCATATCAGTCTGATCCTGGATGAGCTGGAGCACCAAATCACCTTCTTGAAAGGTTCTAGTCTTAACCCGGCAGGTGTGATAACGTCGAAGATCTTGTTGCTAAATCGCTAAACGTGCTGCTGCAAGATCACGCTCTTCATCCAATAGGTCCAGAGAATCCTGACGTGCCTTCTCATTATCAGCCTCAACATAAGCTGCAACACGGGGCGAATCGTGACGGATGTCACTAGGAAGAACTGCCTCCGCTCCATACACCATGAAGAAAGGAGTGTAACCCGTACACCTATTGGGTGTGGTGTTGATACTCCATAACACAGAAGGTAACTCCTCAACCCAACAACCCGGCGTCCGCTTTAGGGGAACCATAAGCCTTGGTTTGATACCCCTTAGAATCTCTTGATTTGCCCTTTCCGCTTGACCATTAGATTGGGGGTGAGCCACTGATGCTAGATCAAGCCGGATGTGCTCACGTTGACAGAATTCTTCCATCTCCCCTTTTGACAGATTAGTGCCATTATCTATTATAATACTGTGTGGAAAACCAAACCGGAATATCACCTTTTTGATGAATTGAACCGCCGTGGCTGCATCACACTTGCTGACTAGCTCTGCCTCCACCCATTTAGTGAATTTATCAACTGCTACTAACAGGTGGGTCTTCTTGTCCTTAGAGCTCTTGAAGGTCCAACCATATCAAGCCCCCAAGTTGCAAACGGCCACGTAATTGGAATCATCCGCAACTCTTGAGTCGGAACATGCGCACGGCGGGCAAATTTTTGACATCCATCACATCTCTTGACTAAATCCTCCGCATCAGCATGCGCCGTCAACCAGTAAAAACCATGGCGAAAAGCTTTGGCAACCAACAACTTTGAACCGGCGTGGTGACCACAATCCCCTTCATGGATTTCTCGCAAAATCTCACGACCTTCTTGAGGAGAAACACAACGCTGAATTGCTCCTGAAACACTGTAACAATGTAACTCCCCGTTGAGTATGGTCATGGATTTGGAACGCTGGATTATCTGTCGGGCCAACGTTTCCTCATGTGGTAACTCGCCCCGGTTCATGTAATCCAGATATGGGATCGTCCAATCCGGTATGGCATGCAAAGCTGCCACCAACTGAGCCCCCAAATCAGGAATAGCCAAATCTTCTTCAGTTAGTATTTTGACTGACGGATTGTGCAACACATCAACAAAGACATTAGGCAGAATCGGTTTACATTGGGAACCAAGACGACTTAAAGAGTCTGCCGCTTCATTCTTCCGCCGGTCTATATGATCCACCTGATAACCTTTAAAGTGACCAACCACTGCATCTACCTCTCACCGATATGCAGCCATGAGTGGGTCTTTAGAATCCCAAGTGCCAAACACATGCTGGGCCACTAGATCTGAATCGCCGAAGCACTTAACCCGGCTCAAATTCATCTCTTTAGCCATGCGAAGCCCGTGGAGTAAAGCCTCATATTCAGCTGCATTGTTAGTACAAGGGAACATTAAATGGAGGACATAACAAAACTTGTCACCTCGTGGGGAAGTTAATACGACTCCAACCCCCGAGGCCTCCAACTATCTGGACCCATCAAAATGAATAGTCCAATATGTATTATCTGGTTTCTCTTCAGGTGCCTGTAACTCTGTCCAATCGTTGATGAAATCCACGAGTGCCTGGGACTTGATCGCCGTGCGGGGTATATATTTGATCCCATGAGGTCCAAGCTCAATATCCCACTTGGCAACCCGGCCAGTTGCCTCTCTGTTTTGAATGATGTCGCCCAGAGGAGCTGAACTGACCACTGTGATGGGATGGCCCTGAAAATAGTGTTTAAGCTTTTGGCTTGCCATAAACACCACATACACCAGTTTGTGCCAATGTGGATACCTTTGTTTTGACTCAATGAGCACCTCGCTGATATAAAAAACCGGCCGTTGAACCAGATACTCCTTGCCAGGCTCCTTGCGCTCTACCACAATGGCTACGCTAACAGCCCGGGCATTAGCAGCCACATATAATAATAATGGCTCTTTATCGATCGGCGCTGCAAGCACGGGCGGTTCAACTAGCTGCCTCTTCAGATCCTCGAACGCTTTATCCGCTGCCTCACTCCAGACAAAGTCATCTGTTTTCTTGAGCATCTGATATAAAGGGATGGCCTTTTCTCCAAGGCGGTTGATAAACCGGCTCAAGGCTGTAATCTGGCCGGCCAGACGTTGAACAGCGTTAATACACGCCAGTTTAGCCAAGGATGTAATTGCTGCAATCTTTTCCGGATTAGCCTCAATGCCTCTGTTTGAAACCAGAAAACCTCAGAGCTTGCCTGTCGGGACACCAAAAACGCACTTCTCTGGATTGAGCATCATCTTGTAACCCCGGAGATTGTCAAAGGTTTCCCGTAGATCATCTATCAATGTCTCCTCCTTTCTGGATTTGACCACAATATCATCCACATACGCATGAACATTGCGCCTAATTTGTTTATGTAAGCAATTCTGAACACATCGCTGGTAAGTGGCCTGGGCACTCTTGAGTCCAAAGGGTATAGAAACATAGCAGAAGGCTCCAAAGGGAGTTATGAAGGTTGTTTTCTCCTGGTCCTTAACCGCCATTTTGATCTGATGATACCTAGAGTAAGCATCCAGAAAACACAAACGGTCACAACCCGCCGTAGCATCAATTATCTGATCAATGCGAGGGAGAGCAAAGGGGTCTGCAGGGCAAGCTTTGTTTAAATCCGTGTAGTCCACACACATGCGCCAAGTGTCGTTTTTCTTTAGAACCAGCACCGGATTGGCTAACCACTCTGGATGAAAAACTTCAACAATAAACACAGCAGCCAATAGACGGGCTAGCTCTTCACCTATAGCCTTGCGTCTCTCTTCGTTGAAACGGCGGAGGAACTGCCGGACCGGTTTGAACTTAGGATCAATGTTGAGTGTGTGCTCAGCGAGTTCCCTTGGTACACCTGACATGTCAGAAGGTTTCCATGCGAAGATGTCCCGATTCTCACGGATGAACTCGATGAGCGCGCTTTCCTATTTGGGATCCAGGTTAGCGCTGATGCTGAACTGTTTGGATGAATCGCCAGGAACAAAGTCAACCATTTTAACGTTTGTAGCCGATTTGAACTTCAACGCTGGATCATGTTCCGTGGTTGGCTTTTTTAAAGAGGTCATGTCTGCCGGATCAACTTGCTCCTTATAGAACTTTACCTCCTCCGTGGCACAAACCGACTCTGCATAAGCCGCATCGCCTTCTTCGCAATCCAAAGCAATCTTTCTACTTCCATGTATTGTGACAGTCCCTTTATGACCTGGCATTTTAAGCTGTAGATAAACATAACATGGCCTTGAAGGAAATATGCCCTAGAGGCAATAATAAAGTTATTATTTATTTCCTTATATCATGATAAATGTTTATTATTCATGCTAGAATTGTATTAACTGGAAACATAGTACATGTGTCAATACATAGACAAACAGAGTGTCACTAGTATGCCTCTACTTGACTAGCTCGTTAATCGAAGATGGTTATGTTTCCTAACCATGAACAAAAGAGTTGTTATTTGATTAACGGGATCACATCATTAGAAGAATGATGTGATTGACATGACCCATTCCATTAGCTTAGCACCCGATCGTTTAGTATGTTGCTATTGCTTTCTTCATGACTTATACATGTTCCTATGACTATGAGATTATGCAACTCCCATTTGCCGAAGGAACACTTGGTGTGCTACCAAACGTCACAACGTAACTGGGTGATTATAAAGGAGCTCTACAGGTGTCTCCAAAGGTACATGTTGGGTTGGCGTATTTCGAGATTAGGATTTGTCACTCCGATTGTCGGAGAGGTATCTCTGGGCCCTCTCGGTAATGCACATCACATAAGCCTTGCAAGCATTGCAACTAATGAGTTAGTTGTGAGATGATGTATTACGGAACGAGTAAAGAGACTTGCCGGTAACGAGATTAAACTAGGTATTAAGATACCGACGATCGAATCTCGGGCAAGTAACATACCGATGACAAAGGGAACACGGTATGTTGTTATGCGGTCTGACCGATAAAGATCTTCGTAGAATATGTAGGAGCCAATATGAGCATCCAGGTTCCGCTATTGGTTATTGACCGGAGATGTGTCTCAGTCATGTCTACATTGTTCTCGAACCCGTAGGGTCCGCACGCTTAAGTTTTCGATGATAGTTATATTATGAGTTTATAAGTTTTTGATGTACCGAAGGAGTTCGGAGTCCCGGATGAGATCGGGGACATGACGAGTAGTCTCGAAATGGTTGAGACATAAAGATCGATATATTGGACGACTATATTCGGACATCGGAAAGGTTCCGAGTGATTCGGGTATTTTCGGAGGTACCGGGGAGTTACGGGAATACGAGGAAGAAGCAATGGGCCTTAATGGGCCTTAGTGGGAAGAACCAGGAGGTGGCGCGTGCCCCTCCCAAGCCCAGTCCGAATTGGGCAAGGGGTTTGGGGCGCGGCCCCTCTCTCCCTTTCTTCCCCTCTTCCCCCCTTTTCCCCCCTTCTCCTAGTTGGACTAGGAAAGGAGGAAACCTACTCCAACTAGGAGTAGATATCCTACTCCCCTGGCGCGCCCCTCCTAGGGCCGGCCTCCTCCCCCCTTGCTCCTTTATATACGGGGGAAGGGGGGCACCTCTAGACACACAAGTTGATCTTCGTGATCGTTCTCTTAGCTGTGTGCGGTGCCCCCCTCCACCATAATCCTTGATAATATTGTAGTGGTGCTTAGGCGAAGCCCTGCGACGGTAAAACATGAAGATCGTCACCACGCCGTCGTGCTGACGGAAATCTTCCCCGACACTTTGCTAGATCGGAGTCCGGGGATCGTCATCGAGCTGAACGTGTGCTAGAACTCTGAGGTGCCGTAGTTTCGGTGCTTGATCGGTCGGGCCGTGAAGACGTTCAACTACATCAACCGCATTGTCATCACGCTATCGCTGTCGGTCTACGAGGGTACATAGACTACACTCTCCCCTCTCGTTGCTATGCATCACCATGATCTTGCGTGTGTGTAGGAAAATTTTGAAATTACTACGTTCCCCTACAGTGGCATCCGAGCATAGGTTTAATATGTTGATGTTATATGCACGAGTAGAACACAAGTGAGTTGTGGGTGATATAAGTCATACTACTTACCAGCATGTCATACTTTGGTTCGGCGGTATTGTTGGATGAAGCGGCCCGGACCGACATTACGCGTACGCTTACGCGAGACTGGTTCTACCGACGTGCTTTGCACACAGGTGGCTGGCGGGTGTCAGTTTCTCCAACTTTAGTTGAACCGAGTGTGGCTACGCCCGGTCCTTGCGAAGGTTAAAACAGCACCAACTTGACAAACTATCATTGCGGTTTTGATGCGTAGGTAAGATTGGTTCTTGCTAAGCCCGTAGCAGCCACGTAAAACTTGCAACAACAAAGTAGAGGACATCTAACTTGTTTTTGCAGGGCATGTTGTGATGTGATATGGTCAAGACGTGATGAGATATAAGTTGTTGTATGAGATGATCATGTTTTGTTGAAGTTATCTACAACTGGCGAAATCCTTATGTATGTCTCTCTATTGCATAAGATGCAAGCGCCAAATAATTGCTTTACTTTATCGCTATGCGATAGCAATAGTTGCAAGAGCAATTGTTGGCGAGACGACCATGTAACGACACATTGATATAGATCAAGATGATGGAGATCATGGTGTCATGCCAGTGACGATGGAAATCATGACGATACTTTGGAGATAGAGATCAAAGGCACAAGATGATGATGGCCATATCATGTCACATATTTTGATTGCATGTGATGTTTATCTTTTATACATCTTATTTTGCTTAGTTCGTCGGTAGCATTTTAAGATGATCTCTCGCTAATTATCAAGAAGTGTTCTCCCTGAGTGTGCACCGTTGCGAAAGTTCTTCGTGCTGAGACACCACGTGATGATCGGGTGTGATAGGCTCTACGTTCAAATACAATGGGTGCAAAACAGTTGCACACGCGGAATACTCAGGTTATACTTGACGAGCCAAGCATATACAGATATGGCCTCGGAACACGGAGACCGAAAGGTCGAGCGTGAATCATATAGTAGATATGATCAACATAGTGATGTTCACCAATGAAGCTACTCCATCTCACGTGATGATCGGACATGGTTTAGTTGATTTGGATCACGTGATCACTTAGAGGATTAGAGGGATGTCTATCTAAGTGGGAGTTCTTAAGTAATATGATTAATTGAACTTTAATTTATCATGAACTTAGTCCTGGTAGTATTAGCATATCTATGTTGTAGATCAATAGCTCGCATTGTTGCTTTCATATGTTTATTTTGAAATGTTCCTAGAGAAAATTGTGTTGAAAGATGTTAGTAGCAATGATGCGGATTGGATCCGTGATCTGAGTTTATCCTCATTGCTTCACAGAAGAATTATGTCCTTGATGCACCACTAGGTGACAGACCTATTGTAGGAGCAGATGCAGACGTTATGAACGTTTGGCTAGCTCAATATGATGACTACTTGATAGTTTAGTGCACCATGCTTAACGGCTTAGAATCGGGACTTCAAAGACGTTTTGAACGTCATGGACCATATGAGATGTTCCAGGAGTTGAAGTTAATATTTCAAGCAAATACCCGAGTTGAGAGATATGAAGTTTCCAACAAGTTCTATAGCTAAAAGATGGAGGAGAATCGCTCAACTAGTGAGCAGGTGCTCAGATTGTCTGGGTACTACAATCGCTTGAATCAAGTGGGAGTTAATCTTCCAGATAAGTGATTGACAGAATTCTCTAGTCACCATCACCAAGTTAGTAGAACTTCTTGATGAACTATAGTATGCAAGGGATGACGAAAACGACTCCCGAGCTTTTCATGATGATGAAATCGATGAAGGTAGAAATCAAGAAAGAGCATCAAGTGTTGATGGTTGACAAGACCACTAGTTTCAAGAAAAGGGCAAAGGGAAGAAGGGGAACTTCAAGAAGAACGGCAAGCAAGTTGCTACTCAAGTGAAGAAGCCCAAGTCTGATCCTAAGCCTGAGACTAAGTGCTTCTACTGCAAAGGGACTGGTCACTGGAAGTGGAACTGCCCCAAGTATTTGGCGGATAAGAAGGATGGCAAAGTGAACATAAGTATATTTGATATACATGTTATTGATGTGTACTAGTGTTTATAGCAACCCCTCAGTATTTGATACTAGTTCAGTTACTATGATTAGTAACTTGAATCGGGAGTTGTAGATTTGAACAAAGACTAGTTAAGGGTGAGGTGACAAGGTGTGTTGGAAGTAGTTCCAAGATTGATATGATCATCATCGCACACTCCCTATACTTTCGGGATTAGTGTTGAACCTAAATAAGTGTTATTTGGTGTTTCCGTTGAGCATGAATATGATATGATCATGTTTATTGCAATACGGTTATTCATTTATGTTGGAGAACAATTGTTGTTCTATTTACATGAATAAAACCTTATATGGTTACACACCCAATGAAAATGGTTCATTGGATCTCGATCGTAGTGATACACATTTTCATAATATTGAAGCCAAAAGATGAAAAGTTAATAATGATAGTGCAACTTATTTGTGGCACTGCCGTTTAGGTCATATTGGTGTAAAGCGCATGAAGAAACTCCATGTTCATGGACTTTTGGAATCACTTGATTATGAATCACTTGATGCTTGCGAACCATGCCTCATGGGCAAGATGACTAAGACTCCGTTCTCTAGAACAATGGAGCGAGCAACTGACTTATTGGAAATAATACATACTGATGTATGCGATGCGATGAGTGTTAAGGCTCACGGCGGGTATCATTATTTTCTGACCTTCACAGATGATTTGAGCAGATATTGTTATATCTACTTGATGAAATATAAGTCTGAAACATTTGAAAAGTTCAAAGAATTTCAAAGTGAAGTGGAAAATCATCGTGACAAGAAAATAAAGTTTCTACGATCTAATCGCAAAGACGAATATTTGAGTTACGAGTTTCCGTCTTCAATTAAAACAATGTGGAATAGTTTCACAAACTCATGCCACCTGGAACACCATAGCATAATGGTGTGTCCGAACGTCATAACCGTACTTTATTGGATATACTGCAATCTACGATGTTTCTTACCGATTTACCACTATCGTTTTGGGGTTATGCATTAGAGACAGCTGCATTCACGTTAAATAGGGCACCATCTATATCCGTTGAGACGACACTAAATGAACTGTGGTTTAACAAGAAACCAAAGTTGTCGTTTCTTAAAGTTTGGGGTTGCGATGCTTATTGAAAAAGTTTCATCCTGATAAGCTCAAACCCAAATCGGAGAAATGTGTCTTCATAGGATACCCAAAGGAGAAAGTTGGGTACACCTTCTATCACAGATCCGAAGGCAAGACATTCGTTGCTGAGAATGGATCCTTTCTAGGGAAGGAGTTTCTCTCGAAAGAAGTGAGTGGGAGGAAAGTAGAACTTGATGAGGTAACTGTACCTGCTCCCTTATTGGAAAGTAGTTCATCATAGAAATATGTTCCTGTGACTACTAGACCGATTAGTAAGGAAGCTAGTGATGATGATCATGTAACTTCAGATCAAGTTACTACCAAACCTCGTAGGTAAACTAGAGAGAGATCCGCACCAGAGTGGTACGGTAATCCAGTTCTGGAGGTCATGTTACTTGACCATGACGAGCCTACGAACTATGAGGAAGCGATGATCAGCCCAGATTCCGCGAAATGGCTTGAGGCCATGAAATCTGAGATGAGATCCATGTATGAGAAAAAGTATGGACTTTGATTGAATTCCCCAATGATCGGCGAGCCATTGAGATTAAATGGATCTTCAAGAGGAAGACGGACGCTGATAGTAGTGTTACTATCTACAAAGCTAGAATTGTCGCAAAAGGTTTTCGACAAGTTCAAGGTGTTGACTACGATGAGAGTTTCTCACTCGTATCTATGCTTAAGTCTGTCCGAATCATGTTAGCAATTGCCGCATTTTATGAAATCCGGAAAATGGATAAACAAAACTGCATTCCTTAATGGATTTATTGTATATGATGCAACCAGAAGGTTTTGTCAATCCTAAAGGTGTTAACAAAATGTGCAAGCTCCAGCGATCCATCTATGGACTGGTGCAAGCATCTCGGAGTTGGAATATGCGCTTTGGTGAGATGATCAAAGCATATAGTTTTATACAGACTTGCCGTGAAGCCTGTATTTACAAGAAAGTGAGTGGGAGCACTACAGCATTTCTAACAAGTATATGTGAATGACATATTGTTGATCGGAAATAATGTAGAATTATTCTGCAAAGCATAAAGGAATGTTTTGAAAGAAGTTTTTTCAAAGAAAGACCCCGGTGAAGCTGCTTACATATTAAGCATCACGATCTATATAGATAGATCAAGATGCTTGATAAGTTTTTTCAATGAGTACATACCTTGACAATATTTTGAAGTAGTTCAAAAATGGAACAGTCAAAGAAAGAGTTCTTGGCTGTGTTACAAGGTGTGAAATTGAGTAAGACTCAAAGCCCGACCACGGCAGAAGATAGAAAGAGAATGAAAGTCATTCCCTATGCCTCAGCCATAGGTTCTATAAAGTATGCCATGCTGTGTACCAGATCTATTGTATACCCTACACTATGTTAAGCAAGGGAGTACAATAGTGATCTAAGAGTAGATCACTGGACAGCGGTCAAAATTATCCTTAGTGGAATAAGGAAATATTTCTCAATTATGGAGGTAAAAAAACGTTCATCGTAAAAAGTTACGTCGATGCAAGTTTTGACACAGATCTGGATGACTCTAAGTCTCGATCTAGATACATATTGAAAGTGGGAGCAATTAGCTAGAGTAGCTCCGTGCAGAGCATTGTAGACATAGAATTCGCAAAATACTTACGGATCTGTATGTGATAGACCCGTTGACTAAAATAATCTCATAAGCAAAACATGATCACACCTTAGTACTCTTTGGGTGTTAATCACGTAAACGATGTGAACTAGATTACTGACTTTAGTAAACCCTTTGGGTATAGGTCACATGACGATGTGAACTATGAGTGTTAATCACATGGTGATGTGAACTATTAATGTTGAATCACATGGCGATGCAAACTAGATTATTGACTCTAGTGCAAGTGGGAGACTGAAGGAAATATGCCCTAGAGGCAATAATAAAGTTATTATTTATTTCCTTATATCATGATAAATGTTTATTATTCATGCTAGAATTGTATTAACCGGAAACATAATACATGTGTGAATACATAGACAAACAGAGTGTCACTAGTATGCCTCTACTTGACTAGCTCGTTAATAAAAGATGGTTATGTTTCCTAACCATGAACAAAAGAGTTGTTATTTGATTAACGAGATCACATCATTAGAAGAATGATGTGATTGACATGGCCCATTCCATTAGCTTAGCACTCGATCGTTTAGTATGTTGCTATTGCTTTCTTCATGACTTATACATGTTCCTATGACTATGAGATTATGCAACTCCCGTTTGCCGGAGGAACACTTTGTGTGCTACCAAACATCACAACGTAACTGGGTGATTATAAAGGAGCTCTACAGGTGTCTCCAAAGGTACATGTTGGGTTGGCGTATTTCGAGATTAGGATTTGTCACTCCGATTGTCGGAGAGGTATCTCTGGGCCCTCTCGGTAATGCACATCACATAAGCCTTGCAAGCATTGCAACTAATGAGTTAGTTGTGAGATGATGTATTACGGAACGAGTAAAGAGACTTGCCGGTAACGAGATTAAACTAGGTATTAAGATACCGACGATCGAATCTCGGGCAAGTAACATACCGATGACAAAGGGAACACGGTATGTTGTTATGCGGTCTGACCGATAAAGATCTTCGTAGAATATGTAGGAGGCAATATGAGCATCCAGGTTCCGCTATTGGTTATTGACCGGAGACGTGTCTCAGTCATGTCTACATTGTTCTCGAACCCGTAGGGTCCGCACGCTTAAGTTTTCGATGATAGTTATATTATGAGTTTATAAGTTTTTGATGTACCGAAGGAGTTCGGAGTCCCGGATGAGATCGGGGACATGACGAGTAGTCTCGAAATGGTTGAGACGTAAAGATCGATATATTGGACGACTATATTCGGACATCGGAAAGGTTCCGAGTGATTCGGGTATTTTCAGAGGTACCGAGGAGTTACGGGAATACGAGGAAGAAGCAATGGGCCTTAATGGGCCTTAGTGGGAAGAACCAGGAGGTGCCGCACGCCCCTCCCAAGCCCAGTCCGAATTGGACAAGGGGTTTGGGCGCGGCCCCTCTCTCCCTTCCTTCCCCTCTTCCCCCTTCTCCTAGTTGGACTAGGAAAGGAGGAAACCTACTCCAACTAGGAGTAGGAATCCTACTCCCCTGGCGCGCCCCTCCTAGGGCCGGCCTCCTCCCCCCTTGCTCCTTTATACACGGGGGCAGGGGGGCACCTCTAGACACACAAGTTGATCTTCGTGATCATTATCTTAGCCATGTGCGGTGCCCCCTCCACCATACTCCTCGATAATATTGTAGCGGTGCTTAGGCGAAGCCCTGCGACGGTAGAACATCAAGATCGTCACCACGCCGTCATGCTGACGGAACTCTTCCCCGACACTTTGCTGGATCAGAGTCCGGGGATTGTCATCGAGCTGAACGTGTGCTAGAACTCGGAGGTGCCGTAGTTTCAGTGCTTGATCGGTCGGGCCATGAAGACGTTCGACTACATCAACCGCGTTGTCATAACACTTCCGCTGTCGGTCTACGAGGGTACGTAGACTACACTCTCCCCTCTCATTGCTATGCATCACCATGATCTTGCGTGTGCGTAGGAAAATTTTGAAATTATTATGTTCCCCAACAGGCCTTGCCATAAAATTAGCATAAAGCGGCCGCCCAAACAAGGCATGGTACGGACTTTTGATCTTTACCACCTCAAATGTCAAAGTTTCTGACCTTGAATCGCAGTCATCTCCAAAAGCTACCTCTAAAGCTATCTTACCAACAGGATATGCAGACTTACAAGGCACCACACCATGAAAGACCGTATTTGACGGTTTAGATCCTTATCTGTCAACCCCATACGGCGGAACGTATCATAATACAAAATATTGATACTACTTCCCCCATCCATGAGCACTTTAGTGAACTTGTATCCCCCGACTTGAGGGGCTACCACCAAGGCCAAATGACCTGGATTATCAACCCGGGGCGGGTGATCATCTCTACTCCACAAAATAGGTTGCTCAGACCAGCGTAAATACTGCGGTACCGCCGGCTCAACAGAGTTGACTACCCTTTTGTGAAGCTTCTGATCACGTTTGCACAAACTAGTAGTGAAGACATGGTATTGCCCGTTGTTCAGCTGTTTGGGATTGCTCTGATAACCCGACTGCTGCTGCTGCTGCTGACTCCCCTGATGGTTGTAGCCTCCCTGGTTGCCTTGGTGTCCTTGGTTGACGTGTCCGATTTGGTTGCCTGGAAACCCTGAACCGGAACCACCACCTCCGTAACCCGGCCCGTGGAAACCTCCTCCTGAACCGCCGAGCGGGCCGTTGTCATATTGGAACATATTGGAATTCTTGAAATCCCGCATGATATAACAATATTTCCAGAGATGTGATGCCAGTTTCTCCTTCGATCTGTGCTTTGGACAGGGCTGATTTAACAAACACTCCAAATTGTTGCCTGGACCTCCACCCCTCTAGGGCTGCTTGCCTTTACGGTGCTGGCCATTCTCCTATGCATTGGTATTTGCGACAAAGTTCAAGCTACTGTCGGCCTTGTGCTTACCAGCGTTTCCATGTCCTACCGGATTGTGTTGTTGGCCTTTGGCATTGCCGTTCTTCTTACCTTTCTCCGGTTTGTCCTCCTCTGAATCCGGATCCTTGGTATTATCTGAATCGGCATATTTAACCAAAGCGGCCATGAGTGTTGACATGTCGTTGCAGTGACGTTTGAGCCTTCCCAACTTCTGTTTTAACGGTTTGAAACGGCAATTGCCCTCTAACGTTAACACTGCGGTGTCTGCATTGATACGATCTGATGAATGCAAAATCGCCGAGACCCGTTTGACCCAATGGGTCGTGGACTCCCCTTCCGCTTGGACACAAGCGGCCAGACCTACAATTGACATTGGCTGCTTACACGTATCCTTGAAGGTCTGGATAAACCGGTGCTTCAATCCGGCCCATGCTCCAACAGAGTTGGTCGGCAAGCTCTTCACCCAAGTGCGAGCTGTTCCTTCCAACATCATGGTGAAATATTTAGCACACACCGCCTCATCCACATGTAACATCTCCATTGCCATTTCATAGCTCTCCACCCATGCCTCTGGCTTCAAATCGGCGTTGTAATTTGGTACCTTACGAGGTCCCTTGAAATCCTTGGGCAGTCTCACATTACGCAAAGCGGGAGTTAAACACGGTACCCCTAAGGAACTGAACATCACCCCTGGCTCCACGGAGGCCGTGGGGTGAACCGGAGTATGCTGCCGTGCTTCGTGTCGAGCTGTCAACTCGGCCTCTCGACGTGCGCGACCATGGTCCACAACATCTTGCGCATTAGCGCCTCCCCCGGCCGGGTTGTTCCCTCGTGGCGGATTTCGGCAACGTGCACTACTGGACACGGCCAGTTCGTCCTCCACGTGTCTGCTATAACTCCGGCTTGGACATGGAGTGGAATGAATCCTCTCACGGCTGTGTGAATATGCTTGCTGTTGATTTAGTGCTGTTTGAAGGAGATCCCTGGCCCGACGCGCTCCCACTACAACCGGTGACTCGCCGTCGGTTGGGAGGGCCGCCAGGCCTGAAGCGGCGGCCACAATGTTGTTCAATGGATTGGAATAATGCCCAGGCGGCGTTCATGGCACAATGTTGTTCTGGCAAGGCAGGTCCGTCGTGCGTGGCTGAACCAGCGCTCCTGCTCCCGGCACCCCCGCTCGGTTTAGCGTGGGTTGGTTACCAGCTCCTGCACCTGGCGTGTTGAAAAGATTCTGCGGCTCATAAACCGACGAGAGACGTGATTGATACCTTCTTCTCATGACTTCCTATGAAGCATTCTGATCCAGTCTAATCTGGTAGGCCTGTGCTTCCAACTCAGCCCGCTCCGTAGCCATCCTGGCATTCTCTGCTGCCAGGTCCGCTTTAGCCTGGGCTATCTGATCTTTCGCTTTTACAATCTCCGCATTGTGCTGATCCCTGGTTGCTATGTCCACCTCCGCGGACATAAATGTTGCCAGAGCGTCGAACAAGTCAGACAAGACTTGGGCCGGAGGTGGCGCCGAGCTTCCTGCCCCTGCTGGTGTGACCGTCGTTGAACCGGAGAGCATTGCTGCGGCGGTAGATGAATGAGGCGCCGATTGTGTGCCGACCATGAAGATGGCGGCCCAGTTTGGTAGACCGGGGGAATCCGGAATACTGTTGCCCTCAGATCCTCCCTCAATCCGGCTGTCCTACAACCGGTAAAGCGATTCGGTCTCTCCAGAAGACTCGTCATCAGAGCAGACTACAGTTTCTCCATCGGACAACGGTCCATCCTCATACCCCGATCCATGGATGACACCTACGAAAACATGCCTTGCCTCGGGCTGAACCGGCGAAGAACTTGCACGCCGAGCCGTTTCGATGATGTCGGTGCAGATGTCTGGCTCGGGGGCCGGTTCGCCGATCTTGCCGATGAAGACGTGAATCCCACCAAAGGGGACCCGGTACCCGTATTCGATTGAATCGGCGTCGGGACCCCATCCTTTATTGTCGATGTAGAGCTTTCCGCGACGACTCTCCGTCGTCTGGCCCATAGTGTATCCCTTAAGTCACTCGAAGCTGCCCTTCAAGAACTCAAAACCATCGTGCGATAGCCCCACGGTGGGCGTCAACTGTCGTGGGTTTGTCACGGCAGATGTCCTCATGAAAGGACTTAGTCGTGGAGCCATCTCAACGGGTTATCTTAAAGGGGTTAAACCGTACAAGGGGACACGGGAGTTTATACTAGTTCAGCCCCTTCGATGAAGGTAAAAGCCTACGTCTAGTTGTGATTGGTATTGCTAGGGTTTCGAAGGCCAGGGAGTGAATCCGCTTTGTCTGGCTCTCGATTTGTTGTTTTATGTCTCTAAACCGCGGCCGGGTCGTCCCTTTATACACATAGGTTGACGCCCGCCGGGCTACAGAGTCCCGAAGCCGGATCATAAACGTATCCGGTTTGTCATCTCTCTCTCTATCTTACTATACAAGTTACATGACTAGGCCAGTTTACATTTATAGGCTGTTACCCGCCTTTGGGCCCTCTGTAAAGCGCCATCATCTTTACCTCTTCATGGGCTTCTAATCTTCAAAGAGTCAACCCGCTACATAAGGCCGGTTTACCTCAAGTAGTAATATCCCCAACAGCTGTCATAGATATGTGATATCGCGTATATCTAGGTGGGTGGGTGGATTTAAATCCGAACCCTGAACCAATTTCAGATTTGGAGTCTGAGAAACTTCCGAGCTTAATAGGTTGGGCTCCGGGAGATCGACCGATTTTTCAGGTCTACCGTCTGATTCCAAGTTCGGAGGACAAGGTGTGTCATTCTGTGGGTAGGTATCCGGCTCTTCGAGCTCGGAGATCCGAACATAGTTCGTCCTCAGTATAGAGGGAGAATTGTTGTTTTGCTCCTCCACTACCGCTATCTGATGGGTGATCGACGGAGATTTGATTTCTCTCTGATCGGGTTTAAGCCCAATCCGACCATAGTATGTAGCGACCCAAAGCTGCGATGCGATCCAGGAGTTCGTTCAAGGACGATAATTCCATCGGATCCATCTGTTTGGAGTATTCGGAGTCAATTCGGAGGCGGTTTTTGATGACCCGAGAAGTCATCGACGACTCACCAGCCGAACAGACGGTCATGATAAAGCCACCCAGCCAGAGGGTTTGGCCTGAGGCCAGGGCTCCATCGGTGATGATGTTGTCCTGGATCACAAGGCGAGCCATCAACCCTAACTTTGAAGTCACAGTGGAACTCTCAATGAAAGCACCCATGTCGGTGTCAAAACCGGCGGATCTCGGGTAGGGGGTCCCGAACTGTGCGTCTGAGGTTGATGGTAACAGGAGACAGGGGACACAATGTTTACCCAGAGTCAGGCCCTCTCGATGGATGTAAAACCCTACATCCTGCTAGATTAATATTGATGAGTATGGGGGTTACAAGAGTTGATCTACCACGAGATCATAATGGCTAAAACCCTAGAAGTCTAGCCTATCTGATTATGAGTATGCCCTCCTACGGACTAAGCCCTCCAGTTTATATAGACACCGGAGGGGACTAGGGTTATAGAAAGTTGGTTACATACAAAGGAAATAGTATATCTAGACACCAAGCTTGCCATCCACGCAAAGGAGAGTCCTTTCCGGACACGGGAGAAAGTCTTCTATCTGGTATCTTCATGGCCCAATAGTCCGGCCCATGTCCAACAGGCCGGACCCCCGAGGACCCCTTAGTCCAAGACTCCCTCAACTGCCCCCCCTCTAGATGCATCTAGGGGGCCGACCCCCTCACCCTTTCACCCTATAAATAGAGGGGGTGGGAGGGCATCCGCACCCCTTCCCTGGCACAGCCCCTCCCTCCTCCGACACCTCCTCCTCCTCCTCTGTAGTGCTTAGCGAAGCTCTGCCGGAGAACCACGAGCTCCACCACCACCACGCCGTCGTGCTGCCGGAGTTCTCCCTCAACATATCCTCTCCCCTTGCCGGATCAAGGAGGAGAGGTCCCTGGGCTGTACGTGTGTTGAACGTGGATGCGCTGTCCGTTGGGCGCTTGATCGGATCTTCCGCGATTTGAATCGCCGCGAGTACGACTCCATCAACCGCGTTCTTGCAATGCTTCCGCTTAGCGATCTTCAAGGGTATGGAGATGCACTCCCTCTCTCTCATTGCTAGCATCTCCTAGATTGATCTTGGTGACACGTAGGAATATTTTGAATTATTACTACATTCCCCAACAGTGGCATCAGAGCTAGGTCTATGCTCACATGAAAGACAAGAATTGAAGCACAAAGAGAGCAGCATGAAACGCGTGACAAACACATCTAAGTCTAACATAGTTCCTATGCATAGGCATCTTATAGGCAAACAAATTATCATAGCAAGCAAAAACTAGCATATGCAAGGAAGAGGAAGGAAACAATAGCAATCTCAACGTAACGAGAGGTAATTTAGTAACATGAAAATTTCTACAATCATATTTTCCTCTCTCATAATAATTACATGTGGGATCATAAGCAAATTCAACAAAATAGCTATCACATAAAATATTTTTAACATGATCCACATGCATGCAAAGTTGACACTCTTCCAAAATAGTGGGATTAACATTAACTAAAGTCATGACCTCTCCAAACCCACTTTTATAAAAAAATCATAAGATTGAACATTCTCCAAATATGTGGGATCTAAAGTTGACACTCTTCCAAACCCATTTTCAATAATATTGCAAACACTATTATCAATCTCATATTCATCATGGGGCTTAAATAAATTTTCAAGATCAAAAGAAGAATCACCCGAATCATGATCATTGCAACAAATAGTAGTCATAGCAAAACTAGCATCCCCAAGCTTAGGGTTTTGCATATTATTAGCACAATTGACGTTAATAGAATTTATAATAACATCATTGCAATCATGCTTTTTATTAAAAGATCTATTGTGAATCACTTTATAATTTTCTTCTATCAACACTTCATCACAATTTTCAGATTCACGAATTTCAAGCAAAACCTCATAAAGATAATCTAGTGCACTCTTTTAGAAAGATTAGCAAGAGGATGAGGATTCATGACAATAGATATTTAGCAAGCAAAGATGCAAGCTAATAGAAGGCACATGGTAACACGAGCAAACAGAAGGGCAAATGGAAGAAGGGCGAAGAAAAGGCAAAGGTTTTCGAAAATCGTTTTAGAAGTGGGGGAGAGGAAAACAAGAGGCAATTGGAAAATAATGTAATGCGAAGGAGAAGAGTTTATGATGGGTACTTGGTATGTATTGACTTGAGCATAGATCTCCCCGGCAACGGCACCAGAAATCCTTCTTGATACCTCTTGAGCATGTGTTGGTTTTCCCTTGAAGAGGAAAGGGTGATGCAGCAAAGTAGCATAAGTATTTCCCTGGGTTTTTGAGAACCAAGGTATCAATCCAGTAGGAGATAACATGCAAGTCACCTAGTACCTGCACAAACAATCAAGAACCTCGCAACCAACACAATAAAGGGGTTGTCAATCCCTTCACCGTCACTTACAGTGGTGAGATCTGATAAAGATAATAAGATAAATATTTTTGGTATTTTTGTTGTATAGATTGGAAAGTAAAGATTGCAAAATACTAAACAAGATGTGTTGTAAAAAAAGAGATGCAATATAATAAGGAAGAGACCCGGGGGCCATAGGTTTCACTAGCGGCTTCTCTCATGATAGCAAGTATTACGGTGGGTGAACAAATTACTGCCGAGCAATTGATAGAAGAGCGCATAGTTATGAGAATATCTAGGCAATGATTATGAAATATAGGCATCACGTCCGTGTTAGGTAGACCAAAACGATTCTGCATCTACTACTATTACTCCACACATCGACCGCTATCCAGCATGCATCTAGAGTATTAAGTTCATAAGAACAGAGTAATGCTTTAGGCAAGATGACATGATGTTGAGGGATAAACTCAAGCAATATGATATAAACCCCATCTTTTTATCCTCGATGGCAACAATACAATACGTGCCTTGCTGTCCCTACTGTCACTGGGAATGGACACCGCAAGATTGAACCCAAAGCTAAGCACTTCTCCCATTTCAAGAAAGATCAATCTAGTAGGCCAAACTAAATCGATAATTCGAAGAGACTTGCAGAGATATCAAATCATGCATATAAGAATTCAGAGAAGAACCAAATATTGTTCATAGATAAACTTGATCATAAATCCACAATTCATCAGATCTCGACAAACACATCGCAAAAAGTATTACATCGAATAGAACTCCAAGAACATCGAGCGGAACTTTGTATTGAGAACCAAAGAGAGAGAAGAAGCCATCTAGCTAATAACTATGGACCTGAAGGTCTATGGTAAACTACTCACACATCATCGGAGAGGCTATGGTGTTGATGTAGAAGCCCTTTGTGATCGAATCCCCCTCCGGCAAATCGCCGAAAATGGCCCCATATGGGATCTCACGGGTACAGAAGGTTGCGGCGGTGGAAAAGTGGTTTTGTGGCTCCCCCTGATGTTTTTAGGGTATAAGAGTATATATAGGTGAAAGAAGTATGTCGGTGGAGCTCCATGGGGCCCACGAGGGTGGGGGCGCGTCTACCCCCCTGGGCGCGCCCTCCTGCCTTGTGGAAGCTTCACGGAGTTCCATACTTCCACTCCAAGTCTCCTGGTTTGCGTTTGTTCCAGAAGATCCTCGTGAAGGTTTCGTTCCGTTTGGATTCCGTTTGATATTCCTTTTCTGTGAAACACTAAAATAGGCAAAAACAAAAACTGGCACTGGGCCTCCGGTTAATAGGTTAGTCCCAAAAATAATATAGAAATGCATATTAAAGCCCATTAAACATCCAAAATAGATAATATAATAGCATGGAACAATAAAAAATTATAGATAGGTTTGAGACGTATCAAGCATTCCCAAGCTTAATTATTGCTCGTCCTTGAGTAGGTAAATGATAAAAACAGAATTTTTGATCTAGAATGCTACCTTACATAATTTTCAATGTAATTTCCTTTATTGTGGCATGAATGTTCAGATCCAAAAGATTCAAGACAATAGTTTAGTATTGACATAAAAACAATAATACTTCAAGCATACTAACCAAGCAATTATGTCTTCTCAAAATAACATAGCTAAAGCAAGCTCATCCCTACAAAATCATATAGTTTGGCCATGCTTCATCTCCGTCACACAAAATGCTCCCATCATGCACAACCCTGATGACAAGCCAAGCAATTGTTTCATACTTAGCCTTTTCAAACTTTTTCAACTTTTACGCAATATATGAGCGCGAGCCATGGACATAGCACTATGGGTGGAATAGAATGGTGGTTGTGGAGAAGACAAAAAGGAGGAAGATAGTCTCACATCAACTAGGCGTATCAATGGGCTATGGAGATGCCCATCAATAGATATCAATGTGAGTGAGTAGGGATTGCCATGCAACGGATGCACTAGAGCTGTAAGTGTATGAAAGCTCAGCAAAAGAAACTAAGTGGGTGTGCATCCAACTTGCTTGCTCACGAAGACCTAGGGCAATTTGAGGAAGCCCATCATTGGAATATAGAAGCCAAGTTCAATAATGAACAATTCCCACTAGTATATGAAAGTGACAACATAAGAGACTCTCTATCATGAAGATCATGGTGCTACTTTGAAGCACAAGTGTGGAAAAGGATAGTAACATTGCCCCTTCTCTCTTTTTCTCTCATTTATTATTTTTGTTTGTTTGGGCCTTCTCCTTTTTTTGGCCTCTTTTTTTTCTTTTTATTTTTCGTCCAGAGTCTCATCCCGACTTGTGGGGGAATCATAGTCTCTATCATCCTTTCCTCACATGGGACAATGCTCTAATAATGAAGATCATCACACTTTTATTTACTTACAACTCAAGAATTACAACTCGATACTTAGAACAAAATATGACTCTATGTGAATGCCTCCGGCGGTGTACCGGGATGTGCAATAAATCAAGAGTGACATGTATAAAAATTATGAAAGGTGGCCATGCCACAAATATGATGTCAACTACATGATCATGCAAAGCAATATGACTATGATGAAGCGTGTCATAATAAATGGAACGGTGGAAAGTTGCATGGCAATATATCTCAGAATGGCTATGGAAATGTCATAATAGTTAGGTATGGTGGCTGTTTTGAGGAAGGCAAATGATGGGCTTATGGTACCGGCGAAAGTTGCGCGGTACAAGAGAGGCTAGCAATGGTGGGAGGGTGAGAGTGCGTATAATCCATGAACTCAACGTTAGTCATAAAGAACTCACATACTTATTGCAAAAATCTACAAGTCATCAAAACCAAGCACTACGCGCATGCTCCTAGAGGGATAGATTGGTATGAAATGACCATCGCTCGTCCCTGACCACCACTCATAAGGAAGGCAATCAAAAAACACCTCATGCTTCAAATTTGTCACACAACGGTTACCATACGTGCATGCTACAGGACATGCAAACCTCAACACAAGTATTTCTCAATTTCACAATTAATCAATTAGCACGACTCTAATATCACCATATTTATATCTCAAAACAATTATCAAGTATCAAACTTCTCATAATGCTTAATGCACTCTATTTGAAAGTTTTTATTATACCTATCTTGGATGCCCATCATATTAGGACTAATTTTATAACCAAAGAAAATTACCATGATGTTCTAAAAGAATCTCAAAATAATATAAGTGAAGCATGAGAGATCAATAATTTCTATAAAATAAAGCCACCACCATGCTCTAAAAAGATATAAGTGAAGCACTAGAGCAAAATTATCTAGCTCAAAAGATATAAGTGAAGCACATAGAGCATTCTAATAAATTCCGATACATGTGTGTCTCTCCCAAAAGGTGTGTACAGCAAGGATGATTGTGGTAAGCTAATAATCAAAGACTCAAATCATACAAGACTCTCCAAGGAAAACACATATCATGTGGTGAATAAAAATATAGCCTCAACCAAAGCTACCGATAGATGAAGACGAAAGAGGGGATGCCTTCCGGGGCATCCCCAGCTTAGGCTTTTGGTTGTCCTTGAATTTTACCTTGGGGTGCCTTGGGCATCCCCAATCTTAGTCTCTTGCCACTCCTTGTTCCAAAATCCATCAAATCTTTACCCAAAAACTTGAAAACTTCACAACACAAAACTCAACAGAAAATCTCATGAGCTCCATTAGTATAAGAAAATGAACTACCACTTTAATGTATTGTAATTAACTCATTCTTTATTTATATTGGTGTTAAACCTACTGTATTCCAACTTCCCTATGGTTCATACCCCCCGATACTAGCCATAGTTTCATCAAAATAAGCAAACAACACATGAAAAATAGAATCTGTCAAAACAGAACAGTCTGTAGCAATCTGGAGGTTTCGAATACTTCTGTAACTCCAAAAATTTTGAACATATAGAAAAACCTAAATAATTTGTATATTGATCTACTTCAGTTGGAATTGGTATTTTATCGCTCTCTGGTAAAAAATGAAAATTATTTTCGTGAGCGCATACTTTCTGTTTTTATCAGCAAGATCAAACAACAATCACCCAAGAAGATCCTAAAGGCTTTACTTGGCACAAACACTAATTAAAACATAAAAACACAATCATAACAGAGGCTAGATAAATTATTTGTTACTAAACAGGAACAAAAATTAAAGAACAAAAATAAAATTGGGTTGCCTCCCAACAAGCGCTATCGTTTAACGCCCCTAGCTAGGCATTAATAATTTTAATGATGCTCACATGAAAGACAAGAATTGAAGCACAAAGAGAGCATCATGAAACACGTGACAAACACATCTAAGTCTAACATACTTCCTATGCATAGGCATCTTATAGGCAAACAAATTATCATAGCAAGCAAAAACTAGCATATGCAAGGAAGCGGAAAGAAACAATAGCAATCTCAACGTAACGAGAGGTAATTTAGTAACACGAAAATTTCTACAATCATATTTTCCTCTCTCATAATAATTACATGTGGGATCATAAGCAAATTCAACAAAATAGCTATCACATAAAATATTTTTAACACGATCCACATGCATGCAAAGTTGACACTCTTCTAAAGTAGTGGGATTAACATTAACTAAAGTCATGACCACTCCAAACCCACTTTTATAAAAAAAAATAAGATTGAACATTCTCCAAATATGTGGGATCTAAAGTTGACACTCTTCCAAACCCACTTTCAATAATATTGCAAACACTATTATCAATCTCATATTCATCATGGGGCTTAAATAAGTTTTCAAGATCAAAAGAAGAATCACCCCAATCATGATCATTGCAATAAATAGTAGTCATAGCAAAACTAGCATCCCCAAGCTTAGGGTTTTGCATATTATTAGCAGAATTGATGTTAATAAAATTTATAATAACATCATTGCAATCATGCATTTTATTCAAAGATCTATTGTGAATCACTTTATAATTTTCTTCTTTCAACACTTCATCACAATTTTCAGATTCGCGAATTTCAAGCAAAACCTCATAAAGATAATCTAGTGCACTCAACTCACTAGCAATTGGTTCATCATAATTGGATTTTTTTTAAAGATTAGCAAGAGGATGAGGATTCATAACAATAGATATTTAGCAAGCAAAGATGCAGGCTAATAGAAGGCACATGGTAACACGAGCAAACAGAAGGACGAACGGAAGAAGGGCGAAGGAAAGGCAAAGGTTTTCAAAAATCATTTTAGAAGTGGGGGAGAGGAAAACAAGAGGCGAATGGCAAATAATGTAATGCGAGGGAGAAGAGTTTATGACGGGTACTTGGTATGTCTTG
This sequence comes from Triticum dicoccoides, assembly GCF_002162155.2. Taxonomy (NCBI): domain Eukaryota; kingdom Viridiplantae; phylum Streptophyta; class Magnoliopsida; order Poales; family Poaceae; genus Triticum; species Triticum dicoccoides. The sequence continues at coordinate 76,374,352 of NC_041382.1, read as the reverse complement.
ACTTGAGCGTAGATCTCCCCGACAACGGCGCCAAAAATCCTTCTTGCTACCTCTTGAGCATTCGTTGGTTTTCCCTTGAAGAGGAAAGGGTGATGCAGCCAAGTAGCGTAAGTATTTCCCTCAGTTTTTTAAAACCAAGGTATCAATCCAGTAGGAGATAACACACAAGTCACCTAGTTCCTGCACAAACAATCAAGAACCTCGCAACCAATGCGATAAAGGGGTTGTCAATCCCTTCATGGTCACTTACGAAAGTGAGATCTGATAAAGACAATAAGATTAATATTTTTGGTATTTTTGTTGTATATATTGGAAAGTACAGATTGAAAAATAGTAAACGATATGCGTTGTAAATAAAGAGATGCAATATAATAAGGAAGAGACCCGGGGGGCATAGGTTTCACTACTGGCTTCTCTCATGATAACAAGTATTACAGTGGGTGAACAAGTTACTGCCGAGCAATTGATAGAAGAGCACATAGTTATGAGAATATCTAGGCAATGATTATGAAATATAGGCTTCATGTCCGTGTTAAGTAGACCGAAACGATTCTGCATCTGCTACTATTACTCCACACATCGACCGCTATCCAGCATGCATCTAGAGTATTAAGTTCATAAGAACAGAGTAATGCTTTAGGCAAGACGACATGATGTAGAGGGATAAACTCAAGCAATATGGTATAAACCCCATCTTTTTATGCTCGATGGCAACAATACAATACGTGCCTTGCTGCCCCTACTGTCACTGGGAAAGGATACCGCAAGATTGAACCCAAAGCTAAGCACTTCTCCCATTGCAAGAAAGATCAATCTAGTAGGCCAAACTAAACTGACAATTCGAAGAGACTTGCAAAGATATCAAATCATGCATATAAGAATTCAGAGAAGAACCAAATATTGTTCATAGATAAACTTGATCATAAATCCACAATTCATCGGATCTCGGCAAACACACCGCAAAAAGTATTACATCGAATAGATCTCCAAGAACATCGAGGGGAACTTTGTATTGAGAACCGAAGAGAGAGAAGAATCCATCTAGCTAATAACTATGGACCCAAAGGTCTATGGTAAACTACTCACACATCATCGGAGAGGCTATGGTGTTGATGTAGAAGCCCTTCGTGATCGAATCCCCCTCCGGCAGATCGTCGGAAAAGGCCCCAGATGGGATCTCACGGGTATAGAAGGTTGCGGTGGTGGAAAAGTGGTTTCGTGGCTCCCCTGATGTTTTTAGGGTATAAGAGTATATATAGGTGAAAGAAGTACGTCGGTGGAGCTCCGTGGGGCCCACAAGGGTGGGGCGCGCCCTCCTGCCTTGTGGAAGCTTCACGGAGTTCCAGACTTCCACTCCAAGTCTCCTGGTTTGCGTTTGTTCCAAGAAAGATCCTCGCGAAGGTTTCGTTCCGTTTGATATTCCTTTCCTGTGAAACACTAAAATAGGCAAAAAAACAGAAACTGGCATTGGGCCTCCGGTTAATAGGTAGTCACAAAAATAATATAAGAGTGCATATTAAAGCCCATTAAACATCCAAAACAGATAATATAATAGCATGGAACAATAAAAAATCATAGATACGTTGGTGACGTATCACACACCCATCTGGCAAGATAGTCACTGTTTAAACTAGAGTTGCAAAGCGTCAACTCTATTCCCTTAATGTCAGCCTTCTCGCAGACCTTAAAGATATCCCGACAGTCCGTGACTTTCCGGATGTCTTTCCAGAGGAACTGCCAGGCATTCCACCTGACAGAGATGTATAGTTTGTCATAGATCTTATCCCAGGAACCGCCCCAATTTCTAAGAGTCCTTACAAGATGGCTTGATAACCCACAAGTATAGGGGATCGCAATAGTTTTCAGGGGTAGAGTATTCAACCCAAATTTATAGATTCGGCATAAGGGGAGCCAAAGAATATTTGCAAGTATTAGCAGCTAAGTTGTCAATTCAACCATACCTGGAGATTAATTATCTGCAGCAACGTGATCAGTAGCACAGTAATATGATAGTTTTGATAGTAGTGACAACAGCAATAGTAACGGCAATAGTGATAGCAATAATTTTGTAGCAAGTGCAACATTAACGATAGCAGTAGTAACTTAGCAGAAACAATATGATATAAATTCATAGGCATTGGACCGGCGATTTGTTGGATGATATTCACCATGTGACAGTCATAACCTCGGGCGATACGGCACTAGCTCCAGTTCATAAATATAATGTAGGCATGTATTCCGTAAATAGGCATACATGCTTATGAAAAGAACTTGCATGACATCTTTTGTCCTACCCTCCCGTGGCAGCGGGGTCCAATTGGAAACTAAAGGATATTAAGGCCTCCTTTTAATAGAGAACCGGAACAAAGCATTAACACACGGTGAATACATGAACTCCTCAAACTACGATCATCACCAGGAGTGGTCCCGACTATTGTCACTCCGGGGTTGCCGGATCATAACATGTAGTAGGTGACTATAACTTGCAACATCGGATCTAGAATATGGATATAATGGTGATAACATAAACGGTTCAGATCTGAAATCATGGCACCCGGGCCCAAAGTGACAACCATTAAGCATGGCAAAGTCATAGCAACATCAATCTCAGAACATAGTGGATACTAGGGATCAAGCCCTAACAAAACTAACTAGATTACATGATGAATCTCATCCAACTCCTCACCGACCAGCAAGCCTATGAAGGAATTACTCACTCCCGGTGGGGAGCATCATTGAAATCGCGATGGAGAAGGGTTGGTGGTGACGAAGAACGAAAATCCCCCTCTCCGGAGCCCCAAACGCACTCCAGATCTGGCCTCCTGATGAAGAATAGGAGGTGACTGCGGCTCCATCTCGTGGATCCGGTAATTCTTTTTCCCTGATTTTTTTTGGAAAATTAGGATTTTATAGCATAGGTTTCAGGGTCTGCGGGACCACCAGGTGGGGACAACCCACCTGGGCGCCCCTGGGGGAGGGGGCAGGCGCGCCCTGGTGGGTTGTGCCCACCCAGGTGCCCCCCTTAGGTGTCTCTTGGCTCCAGAAATTCTCTTTCATTGTATAAAAAAATCCTCGCAAAGTTTCGTTGCATTTCGAGAACTTTTATTTCTGCACAAAAACAACACCATGGTAGTTTTTCTGAAAATAGCGTCAGTCCGAGGTTAGTTTCATTCAAATCATGCAAATTAGAGTCCAAAACAATAGGAAAAGCGTTAGGAAAAGTAGATACGTTGGAGACGTATCATGGCACCCTTAGAACTAGCTGAGATTAAGAAACAACTCGATGAATCCTTGCAAAAGGGTTTCATCCATCCTAGTTCTTCTCCTTGGGCTTGTCCTGTCCTCTTCATCAAGAAAAAGGATGGTACGGATCAGATGGTTGTATATTACCATCTCATTAATTTGGTCACGATAAAGAACAAGTATCCGCTCCCCAGGATCAGCGACCTGTATGATCAGCTCGCTGGATCCTCAGTCTTTTCAAAGATGGATTTGAGGTTAGGCTACCACCAAATCAAGATCAGAAATGGGGACATTCCTAAGAAGTCTTTTCTCACTCGTTATGGGTAGTACGAGTACACCGTTATGTCCTTCGGTCTAACCAATGCTCCAGCCACATTCTCCCGCTTGATGAACTCGATCTTCATGGCGTACTTAGATAAGTTCGTCGTGGTTTACCTCGACGATATTCTTATTTACTCGAAGAATGAGGAAGAGCATGTCGAACATCTCAGACTTGTGTTAGAGAAACTCAGAGAGCACCGCCTTTATGACAAGTTCTCCAAGTGCAAATTTTGGTTGCCAGAAGTGACCTATCTAAACCACGTGATATCTGGTAAGGGCATTGCTATCAACCCCAAGAGAGTGCAGGTCGTCCTTTATTGGACTCCACCTGAGTCAGATAAGCAAGGTAGTAGTTTCCTTGGTCTAGCAAGTTATTGTCGCCACTTTGTTGAGAACTTCTCCAAAGTGGCCAAACCTCTCATGGAACTTCTCAAGAAAGATAAAAAGTTTGAGTTATCCCCATAGTGTGAGCACAATTTCCAGGAACTGAAAAGACACCTGACTTCTTCTCCCATACTTGTGCCACCGGATTTCACTAAGGACTTTGTTATCTATTGTGATGCCTCACGACAGGGACTAGGTTGCATCCTTATGCAAGATCATCATGTGATTGCCTATGCATCTCGACAGTTGCATCCACATGAGGAGAACTATCCTACACATCTTGAGCTTGCAGCCATAGTCTATGCGCTTAAGACATGGTGACATTACCTTCTTGGTAAGCGTTGCGAGATTCACACCGATCACCAGAGTGTCAAGTATATCTTCACCCAACCAGATTTGAACCTTAGGCAAAGATGTTGGTTGGAGTTGATCTCGTATTACGACTTAGGTATTACTTACACCCCAGGCAAAGCCAATGTCATGGCTGATGCACTAAGTCGTAAGTCCTATTGCAACAATCTCATGTTTCAACAGGCTCAATGATTACACACAAGTATAGGGGATCGCAACAGTTTTCGAGGGTAGAATATTCAACCCAAATTTATTGATTCGACACAAGGGGAGCCAAAGAATTAATATTCTCAAGTATTAGCAGCTGAGTTGTCAATTCAACCACACCTAGAAACTTAATATCTGCAACAAAGTGTTTAGTAGCAAAGTAATATGATAGTAGTGGTAATGGTAGCAAAAGGTAATGATAGCAAAAGCAATGTTTTTGGTATTTTGTAGTGATGATAGCAATAGCAACGGAAAAGTAAATAAGCGAAGAACAATATATGGAAAGCTCGTAGGCAATGGATCGGTGATAGAGAATTATGCCGGATGCGGTTCATCATGTAACAGTCATATCCTAGGGTGACACAGAACTAGCTCCAATTCATCAATGTAATGTAGGCATGTATTCCAAATATAGTCATACGTGCTTATGGAAAAGAACTTGCATGACATCTTTTGTCCTACCCTCCGGCAACGGGGTCCTAGCGGAAACTAAGGGATATTAAGGCCTCCTTTTAATAGAGTATCGGACCAAAGTATTAACACATAATGAATACATGAACTCCTCAAACTACGGTCATCACCGGGAGTGGTCCCAATTATTGTCACTTCAGGGTTGCCGGATCATAACACATAGTAGGTGACTATAGACTTACAAGATAGGATCAAGAACTCTCATATATTGATGAAAACATAATAGGTTCAGATCTGAATTCATGGCACCCGGGCCCTAGTGACAAGCATTATGCATAGCAAAGTCATAGCAACATCAATCTCAGAACATAGTGGATACTAGGGATCAAACCCTAACAAAACTAACTCGATTACATGATAAATCTCATCTAACCCATCACCGTCCAGCAAGCCTACGATGGAATTACTCACGCATGGAGGTGAGCATCATGAAATTGGTGATGGAGGATGGTTGACGATGACGACGGCGACGGATTCCCCTCTCCGGAGCCCCGAATGGACTCCAGATCAACCCTCCTGAGATGTTTTAGGGCTTGGCAGCAGCTCCGTATCATAAAACGCGATGAATCCTTCTCCCTGGTTTTTTTCTCCCCGAAAGAAAATATATAGAGTTGGAGTTGAGGTCGGAGGAGCTCCAGGGGGCCCACGAGGTAGGGGGCGCGCCCCCACCCTCGTGGCTAGGGTGTGGGCCCCTTGGTCTTCATCTTCTGCAAGGATTTTTTATTATTTCCAAATAGACGTTCTATGATGTTTCAGGTCATTCCGAGAACTTTTGTTTCTGCACATAAATAACACCATGGCAATTCTGCTGAAAACAACATCAGTCCGGGTTAGTTTCATTCAAATCATGCAAGTTAGAGTCCAAAACAAGGGCAAAAGTGTTTGGAAAAGTAGATACGACGGAGACGTATCAACTCCCCCAAGCTTAAACCTTTGCTTGTCCTCAAGCAATTCAGTTGACAAACTCAAAGTGATAAAGAAAAACTTTTACAAACTCTGTTTGCTCTTGTTGTTGTAAATATGTAAAGCCGGCATTCAAGTTTTCAGCAAAGATTATGAACTAACCATATTCACAATAACACATAGGTCTCATGTTTACTCATATCAATGGCATAATCAACTAGCGAGCAATAATAGTAAATCTCGGATGACAACACTTTCTCAAAACAATCATAATATGATATAACAAGATGGTATCTCGCTAGCCCTTTCTGAGACCGCAAAACATAAATGCAGAGCACCTTTAAAGACCAAGGACTGACTAGACATTGTAATTCATGGTAAAAGAGATCCAGTCAAGTCATACTCAATGTAAACTAACAGTAATGAATGCAAATGACAGCGGTGCTCTCCAACTGGTACTTTTTAATAAGAGGATGATGACTCAACATGAAAGTAAATAGATAGGCCCTTCGCAGAGGGAAGCAGGGATTTGTAGAGGTGCCAGAGCTCGGTTTTGAAATAGAGGTGAATAATATTTTGAGCGGTATACTTTCATTGTCAACATAACAACCAAGAGATGGTGATATCTTCCATGCTACACACATTATAGGCGGTTCCCAAACAGAATGGTAAAGTTTATACTCCCCTCCACCAACAAGCATCAATCCATGGCTTGCTCGAAACAACGAGTGCCTCCAACTAACAAGAGTCCCAGGGGGAGTTTTGTTTGCAATTATTTTGATTTGATTTGCATAAAGCATGGGACTGGGCATCCCGGTGACCAGCCACTTTCTCTTGAGTGAGGAGCGGAGTCCACTCCTCTTGAGAATAGCCCGCCTAACATGGAAGATACGGACAGCCCTAGTTGATACATGAGCTATTCGAGCATACAAAACATGATATTTACTTGAAGGTTTAAAGTTTGGCACATACATAATGGTGAACTCATATGGAATAACTTTGGGGTTTATGGAGTTGGATGCACAAGCAGTATTCCCGCTTAGTACAGGAGAAGGCTAGAAAAAGACTAGGAAGCGACCAGCTTGAGATCGACAATAGTCATGAACATGCATTAAAATTAATCAACACCGAATGCAAGCATGTAACACCCCCTGTGTCATGCTACAGTAATCACCTGTTAATGGTGCCATGTCATTAGGTTACTCTTGCTAATCTTCACTTGATACAAATCACCATTCAAATTCAAATCCAATCTAAAGTCAAAAATTCTTTTTGTCAGACATGAAATCTAAAATGTCCATCTTGTGGCAAATAATCAATTGTTAATATTGGTGGTGGACCAACATTTTTGCAAGGTCATTAGTGACTAAAAGAAAATTGCAAAAGCTGAAAAAAAGTTAAAACAAAAACAAAAGGAGAGAAACGGGGCTACAGCCCCTGGCCTCCCCTTGGGCTTCAGCCCACCCGAGACAACCGGCCCAACTCAGCTGGTCGGCCTAGCCGCCTCCCCTTAACCCCCCTCCCGATCCACACCGAACCCTATCCCACCACCCGCATAACCCCCCACTCCCCGTCGATCTCTCTCTCCCTCGCTCCTCATGATCAAGATCAGAATCGAGCGCCCCCGTCGCCGCATCGCAGCTCACCATCGCCCGCGCCCCGCCAACCGTCACCACCGCGCCAGACCTCGCCGCGGCGCCCCCTCTCCCTCGATCTGGACACGCCGTCGCATGGCGACCTCGCCTCAGTG
>NC_041382.1:76330899-76366072 GCF_002162155.2 Triticum dicoccoides | reverse complement strand
GTTGCCGCTCGCGTCGCCGCCTAGCTCCCCGCTACCCCGCGCCGCAGCGCCCGCGCCCCCACCGGCCGCGTCTGCGCTCGTCGTCGCCCAGGGCCGCGCCTCTGGCCGCCCCTTCCCCTCGCCGGGCTTCCCTGCCGCCCGGTGGCCTCGCCCCACGCCCGGGCGGGCTACGCCCCGCCTGCAACCGTTCCGCCCGCTAACCACACGTCTGCTGGCCCCTGGGCCTATGACAGTGGGGCCCGCCCCCAAAACGTTTAAAAATGTATTTTAAGATAATAATAATAATAATAGGTAATTAGTTAAATAAATAAATAAATAAATAAATAATTAGGTATTTAATTAACTTAATTAACTATGTTTAGTACCTAATTAACTTGATTAGTTAATTAAAACTGTTAATTAGTTGTTAGACAATGATAGAACGGCCCCACACGTCAGGGTTGACTTTGGTCAACTCTGTTGAGTGCTGACAACATGATGACGTCATGCAGATGTCATAATTCCTTTTATGTTAATTTTAGTAATTTCAGACTATGCTTTAATCTTTAAAAATTCATATAAAATAATACGTAGCTCGGCTGGAAAAACTGTGTACATGAAAGTTGCTCAGAACAACGAGACAAATCCGGATACGCAGCCCGTTCGTCCGCCACACATCCCTAGTATAAAGAACACGCAACTTCCCCCCTCCGGTTCGTCTGTCCGAAAATGCGAAACACCGGGGATAATTTCCCGAATGTTTCCCCCCTTCACCGGTACCACCTCGTACCGCGTTAGGGCACACCTAGGATCACGCTTTGTCATGTCATGCATCGTCATGCATTTGTTTGCATTATATTTATTGTTTCTTCCCCCTCTTCTCTCGCTAGACACCGAGACCGACGCCGCTGCTACCCAGTACGACTACGGAGTTGACGACCCCTCTCTCTTGCCAGAGCAACCAGGCAAGCAAACCCCCCTTGAGCATTCTGATATCACCCATGTATTTCCTCATATGCTTGCATTAGAACTGCTACAACTTTCAGTATGATCCTACTCTGATGCATAGCCTGTTGTTGTTAACTGCTTTCATACCTTACCTGCTTATCCTAAACTACTTAGTATAGGTTGGTTAGTGATCCATCAGTGACCCCCACCTTGTCCCAGTTGCCTCGCTTTATGTTCGATGACTCGATCAACATGATCAACGTCCAGACCCCGACACCGCACATCACCCCCCTAGTTGTACGACACTACAGAGTTACTATCGAGTGCCGAGGGTGAACCTCATACATCACTCCTGATGAGATCTCTGTAGTGTTGCTATACGGTCGAGGTCATCGAGGGTGATTTCCTCCTTAACCACTTTCGTTACCGCTCTGTCGTGTAACCCCTCAAGTGTGAACCTCGAGGGTGGATCCTCTTACGTTCACCTTGATGATAACATTGAGTGGGATTCACCGGGGATGATTCCTCGGCTTTTCCCCTTGGTGTTAGACACACAGTTACTATGGTTACTATGACATTACACTGAGCCATGTTACTAAAGACGGGTCGACCCTGAGGGGTACCCGCGCGAGCTTAATTGCGAGTGATGTGGAGTCAGGTTGACCTGGAAGGTGCCCGCGAGATACCAATGAGGCGTGGCCGGGCATTCTTAGCCCTTGTCGCAAGTACTCGAAACAGGGTGACGGGGTCACATCAATCGTGAGTCTCTGCTCATTACCGCGCGTTCCTAATCCACTACGATTTGGATATTTGATCCGAGGGGCCTCTGGCCTGATAGCACTAACCATCATGTGGGCATAGTATGGGCGTTCTGTGTCGTATACATCAGCCGAAGCTTAATAGACGTCAGCGACTGAGCGGCGCGCGCCGGGTTGGCCTGGAAAGCACCTACCTTGTTGAAGGAGGTAGCTAGGTCTGCTCACCGGCCGCGTTCGCAACGTGCAAGGAGTTCCCAGGGAGATGGCCCATGACCCCTGGGGGCATAGGTTTAGTACGGCGTGCTGGCCTCTCTATTAAGCCTAGGTCGGGTTGCGGCGTATTGTTTGGCCGAGGCCGGGCATGACCCATGAAAGTGTGTCCGGCCGGAGTTAATCGAGCATGGTGGGTAAGTTGGTGCACCCCTGTAGGGAAGAAAACATCTATCGATACCCTGTCCTACGGTAACGGACACTTGGAGTTGTATCCCGATCGATACAACTAGAACTGGATACTTGTGATGAGAACTGGATGCTGATGAGAATTGGATTGTGATGATAACTGGATAGTATGGCTCTGGGATTGCTTTCTCGCAGGGAGTCGAGAAAGGATCTCTGGCCGAGGTTGATAACACTACTGCTACTTTACTTTATGTTACTCTACTCCCTACTGTTGCTGCAAGATGGTGGTTTCCAGAAGATGCTAGTCTTTGATAGGCTAGGTTGTCCCCTTCCCTTCTGGCATTCTGCAGTTTAGTCCACAGATACAAACCATTCATTTGATACAGATGCATATTTAGTTTAGATCTGATGTAAGTCTTGCGAGTACTTTGGATGAGTACTCATGGCTGCTTTGCTACTTCTTTTTCCCCATACCCGATTGTTGCGACCAGATGATGGATCCCAGGAGCCCGACGACGCCATTGATGACTACTACTACCCAGAGTATGCCTACTACTACGTGAAGACCATTGACAACTTGGAGTAGTTAGGAGGCTCCCAGGCAGGAGGCCTTGTATTTTCGATCAATGTTGCTTTTGTGCTAGCCTTCTTAAGGCAAAACTTGTCTAACTTATGTCTGTACTCAGATATTGTTGCTTCCGCTGACTCTTGTGTTTTCGAGCTTATGTATTCGAGCTCTCGAGGCCCCTGGCTTGTAATATAAAGCTTGTATTATTTTAATTTGTGTCTAGAGTTGTGTTGTGATATCTTCCCGTGAGTCCTTGATCTTGATCATACACATTTGCATGTATGATTAGTGTACGATTGAATCGAGGGCGTCACAAGTTGGTATTAGAGCCAACTGCCTGTAGGAATCCCCCTTCCACACTCCTTGGCCGAAGTCGAGTCTAGACATTGCAAAACTTTTGCTAACATGGCTGTGTGCCTTATGGGCCCACGTTGCCATATGGGTGGTATTACGATCTTTTACTCCTCGTCTATACTCTGGGACCCTAATCTCTCTTCTATTCGGGTTAAATGGTTTTACTAACTCGGACATTAGGATCTCGTGACCACATCCGCCCGGAGAGCCCCTTATTTAAGATGATCGCCTGCTGCATCAGAAGATTCCAAAGATACTCGATGATTTTCTCTTGAGACTTTGTGCATGTTGCCTTTGCAATTCCCTACCACCGAAATATCCTTATGGATAACTACCCACACTTACCAATCTTACATTCTATCCCATTGATCTTGTTATTACAAGATGCCCTGAACTGCTCCCCTTTCCCGAGAATCCTTTGAGCTTACTGCCTTGCAGTTCCTTGTCATCTGAATACCCCTACGAATAAATTTGTGCACCTATTGAGTATCCGCTCACCCTCGGTTGATTCTTGTACTTCACAAAAGTCTTCATAATACCATTCGTTCTTGTGAAAATCCTCAACAGCCTATTGTTCTTGAATTTCCTGCTTGCTGGCATTATGGTTAATACCATAAGTCTAGTAATCTTATTGACAGCCTTTTTCATTATCATTTTGAGTCCGTTGATACAATATGTTGCAAATGCTCGCAACCCTCAATCAGGTCCTAGAATTCATCCTTCCGGCTCAGACGTCATTTTAACATGTGCTGAATCTCGATCAATCAAATCGCCATCGATTGTACCCCTAAGGCTATTCTAACTATCCATCCCTAATCAGAGCATTGCTTCTGATCCCTTGTCATGGAACTCATAAATCCTTTGCAATTGAGCTTGAGTTAGTCAGTTGTTTTTATAATCTGATGTCCTTGCATTCTTTCTCCCTCTTGTTGAGTACTGATGCTCACATCAGATCCCTTGTGGACCAGCAAACCCCCCTTTTTCGGATTTTATCCGACAACGTCCTGCATATTCAATAAGCTTGTGAGCCTTTCCTCGGATACATAATGCTTTTGGAAAATAGTATCCTCTGCTTTCTCAAGCATACTCTACTACCAAGCTTGTGTTATTTATTCTTGGAATTCATGATATAGGTTCCTAAGATGCCCGATGGGTTGAACCTATGCCTTCCCTAATCAGTGTGAACTCGAAAGTTATGCGGGTTGTACTCTACTGGCTTTTTGTCAGATAAAATTTCAATACTACAGCTTCATCAAGAGCGAGAAGTAAAATGAAAGGTTATGCATTTTAGAAGTGGGAGTCCACCCTGAACCGTGTGTTCATGCCCACGGACATGGTGTGGGACTTATCATGAAAGCTTCTTGCAAGGATATTTAATCTGCTGAATATTCTCCTGGTACCATAAATTGGATCCCCTACAGTTATGGTCCCGACCATATTTCCTCCTTGATCCCATTTACTGGGTAAGTTACAATTACTTATCCTCTGCAAATCATTCCCCCGTCCAACGTCTACTCCGATTTTCCTTCCGGCATTACACCTAGTACTTGATACTGGGAAGACTTATACCCCATCACATCATTCCTAGCCTGATTGGCTATATTATTATCATCTCAAATGTTTTTTAACTATGCTACCTGATCCTTATGCCCGGAGCAACTTCCGATGATGATCTAATCTTACGTCGATCTTCTTCATCTTATCATTTCACATCGAACAACAAGCTTGATTTTGAGCTTGTGTCGTATCCGTGGTTCCAATAGCCTTTCACTCCATCCTTCGTGTTGCTTGATGACATCACCTCTCGATGGCATCTTCATAGAGCCTCGCGACGAATGTGTCGTGATCAGCATCAACATTTTGAATTATGTTGAGATGACAATTGAATTCATGGTGAGAAAACCATCCTTGAACTTCGATGATTTGAGTTATCATCGACAACCCCCTTGTCTTCTTTCCAAGACATGTTTGATCATGTATTGGTTATACCTTGAGCTCCTTGCTATTCCTGCAATTGTTCCTTGAGTATTTCTTGTGATCTTCAACTCCAACCCCTACTTGGAACACCATGTTAATGCTACCTCGGAGCATGACTGAGGTATTCCGGATATCAACAAGAACATTGGGAGCACATTGTCGAATGTTTCTTGATCTACAATCCAAACACCGTTGTATGGGTAATGTCATGAATTTCCCTTCCCCTTACCGAAATGGTTTTATACTTCTATCCTATCATGGATATCATGCTCTGCTTGTCCTTGGGAAGGATATACCCCTGAAATATGTGTTTAAACACATTTTCCTTTCCATTCTTCTGTTTAACCTTTCCGGTAAACTAACTTATCTCAGTAAAGATAATTTCATGCTTAGGTAAGCACCTCGTTGTATCACTCTATCAGTAAGACCCTGTTACTATTGTTGATGACATCCCGGTAGCCACGGATGGACGAGAACTTTGCCTAATGGCCCGCCTCGTTCAACGAGCAGGAAAATGGTTCTCTTCGTCCCTCGCCCTTGGTACCGACGTTGTTGCCGACATAACTGACAGGATACACTCTGACCTGCCTTGCTATCATGACCGTGCAAGATGCCAACACCCTTCCTACTTTTAACCCACATGGTGGGCCCATAACCCACAGTTCCATCGGATCGAAACCTGACTCTCCTGTACCCCCTGTTTCTAAGGTTATTCCTCATGCTTGGCTTCGTATCATGTCACGAGCCATCTTCCGAGAGATGATCTATTCCCGATGCTCTGAACCCCCTTCTCACACTCTGTTCAGGTATCGATCGTTTGTCCATTCGCTTGAAACTGCCTATTGTACCTTCATATTTTGCTCTCGATGTTTTCTTAAGTTTCAACTCGAGAGACACTTCTGCCACATTCCCTGAATTGTTCACCAGATAATTAACCCTATAAGGGTCAGTTCTTTCGAAGTTACTCTTTACTTCCGCACTTAAATCTCGGGACGAGAATTCTTGTAGTGGAGGAGATTTGTAACACCCCCAATGTCATGCTACAGTAATCACCTGTTAATGGTGCCAGGTCATTAGGTTACTGTTGCTAATCTTCACTTGATCCAAATCACCATTCAAATTCAAATCCAATCTAAAGTCAAAAATTCTTTTTGTCAGACATGAAATCTAAAATGTCCATCTTGTGGCAAATAATCAATTGTTAATATTGGTGGTGGACCAACATTTTTGCAAGGTCATTAGTGACTAAAAGAAAATTGCAAAAGCTAAACAAAAGTTAAAACAAAAACAAAAGGAGGGAAACGGGGCTACAGCCCCTGGCCTCCCCTTGGGCTTCGGCCCACCCGAGCCAACCGGCCCAACTCAGCTGGTCGGCCCAACCGCCTCCCCTTAACCCCCTCCCGATCCACTCCGAACCCTAGCCCACCACCCGCATAACCCCCCACTCCCCCTCGATCTCTCTCTCCCTCGCTCCTCACGATCCAGATCGGGATCGAGCGCCCTCGTCGCCGCATCGCAGCTCACCATCGCCCCGCCCCGCCAACCGTCACCACCACGCCAGACCTCGCCGTGGCGCCCCCTCTCCCTTGATCTGGACGCGCCGTCGCCTGGCGACCTCACCTCGGTGCCGACCGCACCACCTCGCATCCTGCCGCCGGTGCCCACCCCGGCGCCACCCCCAGCTGCGGCGCCCGACGACGCCACCGCCTCGATGCATAGAACCCCCCATCACAGGAACGCCGCCGCCGCTCGGAGCCCCCTCGCAGGCACCAGGACGCCGCCAACCGACGCCACGTCGTCGCTGGACCTCCCCCCCTCGCCGGATCGTCCCCGTCCTCCTCCTCAATGGTCGTTGTCGCGCCTCAACGCCCCCCTTCCCTCCAACGGACGGTGAGGACCCCGGTCCTCCTCCTTCCCGTCCCTCGCGCGCGTGCGCCCGTGCATGGCCGTGCCGCCGCTGCGTCCTGCGGTCACGCTTTTCCCGTGCGCGCCAACATCGCTGCTGCCCCTTATTGCTGCTGCCGCTCGCGTCGCCGCCTAGCTCCCCGCTACCTTGCGCCGCAGCGCCCGTGCCCCCACCGGCCGCGTCTACGCTCCTCGTCGCCCAGGGCCGTGCCCCTGGCCGCTCCTTCCCCTTGCCGGGCTTCCCTGCCGCCTGGTGGCCTCGCCCCACGCTCGGGCGGGCTACGCCCCGCCCGAAACCATTCCGCCCGCTAACCGCACGTCTGCTGGCCCCTGGGCCTATGACAGTGGGGCCCGCCCCCAAAACGTTTAAAAATGTATTTAAAAAAAGTAATTAGTTAAATAAATAAATAAATAGGTATTTAATTAACTTAATTAACTATGTTTAGTACCTAATTAACTTGATTAGTTAATTAAAACTGTTAATTAGTTGTTACACAATGACAAAACGGCCCCACACGTCAGGGTTGACTTTGGTCAACTCTGTTGACTGTTGACGTCATGATGACGTCATGCTGATGTCATAATTCCTTTTATTTTAATTTAAATAATTTCAGACTATGCTTTAATCTTTAAAAATTCATATAAAATAATCCGTAGCTCGGATGGAAAAACTTTGTACATGAAAGTTGCTCAGAATGACGAGACGAATTTGGATACGCAGCCCGTTCGTCCGCCACACATCCCTAGCATAACGAACACGCAACTTTCCCCCTCTGGTTCGTCTGTCCAAAATGCAAAACACCTGGGATAGATTCCCGGATGTTTCCCCCCTTCACCGGTACCACCTCGTACCGCGTTAGGGCACACCTAGCATCACGCTTTGTCATGTCATGCATCGTCATGCATTTGTTTTCATTATATTTATTGTTTCTTCCCCCTCTTCTCTCGCTAGACATCGAGACCGACGCCGCTGCTACCTAGTACGACTACGGAGTTGACGACCCCTCTCTCTTGCCAGAGCAACCAGGCAAGCAAACCCCCCTTGAGCATTCCGATATCGCTCATTTCTTTCCTCTCATGCTTGCATTAGAACTGCTACTGCTTTCTGTATGATCCTACTCTGATGCATAGCCTGTTGTTGTTACCTGCTTTCATACCTTACCTGCTTATCCTAAACTACTTAGTATAGGTTGGTTAGTGATCCATCAGTGACCCCCACCTTGTCCCAGTTGCCTTGCTTTATGTTCAATGACTCGATCAACGTGATCGACGTCCAGGCCCTGACACCGCACATCACCCCCTAGTTGTACGACACTACAGAGTTACTATCGAGTGCCGAGGGTGAACCTCATACATCACTCCTGATGAGATCTCTATAGTGTAGCTATACGGTCGAGGTCATTGAGGGTGATTTCCTCCTTAACCACTTATGTTACCGCTCTGTCGTGCAACCCCTCAAGTGTGAACCTCGAGGGTGGATCCTCTTATGTTCACCTTGATGATAACATCGAGTGGGATTCACCGGGGGTGATTCCTCGGGTTTTCCCCTTGGTGTTAGACACACAGTTACTATGGTTACTATGACTTTACACTGAGCCATGTTACTAAAGACGGGTCGACCCTGAGGGGTACCCGCGCGAGCTTAATTGCGAGTGATGTGGAGTCGGGTTGACCTGGAAGGTGCCCGCGAGATACCTACGAGGCATGGTCGGGCATTCTTAGCCCTTGTCGCAACTACTCGAGACGGGGAGACGGGGTAACATCGATCGTGAGTCTCTGCTCGTTACCGTGCATTCCTAATCCACTATGATTTGGATATTTGATCCGAGGGGCCTCTGGCCTAATAGCACTAACCATCACGTGGGCATAGTATGGGCGTTCTGTGTCGTGTACATCAGCTGAAGCTTAATAGACATCAGCGACTGAGCAGCGCGCACCGGTTTGGACTGGAAAGCACCTACCTTGTTGAAGGATGTGCTCACCGGCCGCGTTCTCAACATGCAGGAGTTCCCGGGGAGATGGCCCATGACCCCTGGGGGCATAGGTTTAGTCCGGCGTGCTGGCCTCTCTATTAAGCCTAGGTCGGTTGCGGCGTATTGTTTGGCCGAGGCCGGGCATGACCCAGGAAAGTGTGTCCGACCAGAGTTAATCGAGCGTGGTGGGTAAGTTGGTCCACCCCTGCAGGGAAGAAAGCATCTTTCGATAGCCTGTCTACGGTAACGGACACTTGGAGTTGTATCCCGATCGATACAACTAGAACTGGATACTTGTGATGAGAACTGGATGCTGATGAGAATTGGATTGTGATGATAACTGGATAGTATGGCTCTAAAATTGCTTTCTCGCAGGGAGTCAAGAAAGGATCTCTGGCCGAGGTTGATAACACTACTGCTACTTTACTTTATGTTACTCTACTCCCTCCTGGTGCTGCAAGATGGTGATTTCCAGAAGATGCTAGTCTTCGATAGGCTAGGTTGTCCCCTTCCCTTCTAGCATTCTGCAGTTTAGTCCACAGATACAACCCATTCATTTGATACAGATGCATATTTAGTTTAGATTTGATGTAAGTCTTGTGAGTACTTTGGATGAGTACTCACGGTTGCTTTGCTACTTCTTTTTCCCCCATACCCGATTGTTGCGACCAGATGATGGATCCCAGGAGCCCGACGACGCCACTGATGACTACTACTACCCGGAGTATGCCTACTACTACGTGAAGACCACTGACGACTTGGAGTAGTTAGGAGGCTCCCAGGCAGGAGGCCTTGTCTTTTCGATCAATGTTGCTTTTGTGCTAGCCTTCTTACGGCAAAACTTGTCTAACTTATGTCTGTACTCAGATATTGTTGCTTCCGCTGACTCTTGTGTTTTCGAGCTTATGTATTCGAGCTCTCGAGGCCCCTGGCTTGTAATATAAAGCTTGTATTATTTTAATTTGTGTCTAGAGTTGTGTTGTGATATCTTCCCGTGAGTCCTTGATCTTGATCATACACATTTGCGTGTATGATTAGTGTATGATTGAATCGAGGGCATCACAAAGCATCAGTAGGATATAATCCACCATGAACATAAATATCGTGAAGGCTATGTTGATTTTGTTTCAACTACATGCGTGAACATGCGCCAAGTCAAGTCACTTAAATCATTCATAGGAGGATACCACCCTATCATACCACATCACAACCATTTTAATAGCATGTTGGCACGCAAGGTAAACCATTATAAGCTCCTAGCTAATCAAGCATGGCACAAGAAACTATGATCTCTAGTTGTCATTGCAAACATGTTTATTCATAATAGGCTGAATCAGGAACGATGAACTAATCATATTTATAAAAACAAGAGAGGTCGAGCTCATACCAGCTTTTCTCATCTCAATCAGTCCATCATATATCGTCATAATTGCCTTTCACTTGCACGACCGAACTATGT
This sequence comes from Triticum dicoccoides, assembly GCF_002162155.2. Taxonomy (NCBI): domain Eukaryota; kingdom Viridiplantae; phylum Streptophyta; class Magnoliopsida; order Poales; family Poaceae; genus Triticum; species Triticum dicoccoides. Next base: position 76,355,752 of record NC_041382.1, on the reverse strand, counting down.
GAATGATAAGAAGAGTGCACGTGCATTGGACTAAGCTGGAATCTGCAAGCATTCAATAAACAGGAGAAGACAAGGCAATATGGGCTCTTTTGTCAGATCAACAATGATGCATATAAGAGTCACTTCAACAATTTAATTATGGTCTTCTCCTATCGACCCCCAAAGAAAAGAAAAGAAATGAAACTATTTACACGGGAAAGCTCCCAACAAGCAAAAGAAGAACATGAAATATTTTTGGGTTTTCTTTGTAATTACTAGTACAAGCATGGAAAGTAAACTAATTAAAAGCTACAACTAATTTTTTTGGTTTTTTTCTTAAGGTTTATTAAACACACAAGAAGAAAGCATAAAAAGGAAAATAAACTAGCATGGATGATACAATGAAAAAGTATGAGCACCGACATCTAGCAATGAGTGTGTGAACATGAATGTAATGTCAGTGGGAAATATGTACTCCCCCAAGCTTAGGCTTTTGGCCTAAGTTGGTCTATGGCCACGGCTGGCCTGGCGGATATCCATAATAATAGTTGGGGTCGTACTGAGATGCAGCGGCTATCGCCTCCTGAGCTGCAGCGTGGCGACGAGCGGCCTCCGCCCTCCTCTCATACTCATCTGCCTCCTCTCTGGTAATAACATATCTTCCTTTGGCCTGATAATCAAAGAATGCAGGAGCAGGGAGAGTAATACGGACAGCATGACGTCTGTCAAAGATTAAGCGATACTGGAGAGGTGATTCATTCCTCTCGACAAACTGGTGGTGAACCATAGCCTCATAATCCAAATAAGCAGGAGGCAACTCAATATCATCTTTACGTATGGCTATACCAAGAAAATTAGCTATGCGGGTTGTAACGCCCCGAGTCTGATGCTCCAGATGCCTTCCTTTATTTTAGTTATTGTCGTGTGATCATTATGTTTGTGCATTATCATAATTGTTTTGCATATTCTTTTTCCTATGTTGTTGCCATGTTCATGATGAGTGCCTTTGTTGTCTTGCTCCTTGCTCCATGTTCATCTTTTATTATATTACATTGTGCCTCCTTGCCTTTTAATATGCTTCATGATGTGATGTTGCCTTTGTCATTTATGTTGCATTTGCATCATGATCATCATTGTGGTTTGGATATCTATCGTGTGTATATTTGTGGTGGGCTTGTTATATTTATGAACTCCTTCTCCTCATCTTCTTTGCTGTTCCATCTTGCCCTTCCATCTAAACCATCATCAAGTGCAACACCGCATGACTAGCTTCTTCTTTTCAATTCTCACACATTTATTGTAAGTGGCATTTTCCTGTCCCAGTAAAATGTTCACTTATTTTCGGTAAATCTTGCTCCATGCCTTATACCTCTGTGTCAAATTTCATTCATTTTGGAGTTGTCTTGGTTGGGTTCAAAAATGGCTCAAGTTAGAATTAAATTCAAACTTGAATTATTTTTATACCTTTAAAAATGGCCAAAACAATTTATTCAAATACTGCATAAATCCAGGACTGCATATATATCTTTATCCCAGTGAGTTTCCTTCCCAAAACCCCTGGCCTTTTCAATCTTGGAGATGTCTAATTATTTTAGGCAGAATAAAAGAAAGGATGGAAGGCCTCAATTCCATCTGTAGCCCACCTGGGCCTTTCTTTCCCCGGCCCAGCCGAGCCGAATGGCCACCTTCTCCCTCCCTCATGGCGTCTCCTTCCTCCAGAGTACAGCAGCAGCAGCGCCGTGAGCAGGAGGCTCACGGACGTCGAGGCTAGCGCATGCCTGCGCCCCTATAAAGCCCCGTAGCGACCGCTAGGGTTTCCTCCTCCCTCCTCATTCCCTCCTCGCGCCGCCATCTCTCTTCCTACCCTCTGTTTTCCCTTCTTCAAGATTAGAGAGCACCACCGAGAGCAGAGAAATAAACCGTCGATGCCCATCGTCGTTCTCGCGGCCGAAGGGCCTCAAGCTCGTCTTCGACATGTCATCCTGCACCCCGTCACCCTCCTCGACCGATCCCCACAGTTAGTTGGGCGGGAGCCTCCCCAACGCGCCTCCCTGCCATCACCGTCGCCATGGCCGGTCAAGCCAAGCCGAGCTGGAGCCCAGTGTCGTCCACGTCGTGGTGGCCTTCTTCCTCTGGAGCGACCTCCACGAGCCGGATCGCCAAGTCCAGCGCCCCGTCACGGTCTTCTTCCCCTGCTTCCTCTACGTCATGGATCGAACACCATCTCACCTTCACGCCATCGGCCACGTCGTCTCCATCATCTGCTTCCACTTCCTTCACGGTCAGAATTTCGACAAGGTTCAGAGCTCCCTCCCGTCGTCTCCGGCGTGTATCCGTCGACCTCGTCGTGTCATATGGTGAGCTGGGTAACGCCCCTTCCTCTCCGTTCCTTCCTCTCGATGTTTGATCACCCGCATGCCTCGCCTGATCATCGCCATGCCGCGCGCCCGAGACGAGCTGCTGCTCGACCTCGAGTTCCCTCGCACCCGAGACGCTCGCTCACTGCGCGCCTGCTCCACACACGCACACACCCCCGCACGCGAGTGCACGCGCAAGGGCCTCGCCTTGCCCCGATTGCATCTATCGACTGCATCCTGTACGCCATGGTTGAGGTACTCGAGCTCCTCACACCCATGCGCCCTTCCTGCATAGCACACACATCATGCGCACATTCCACCGCGGCCACCGCAAGCCTTTTCCGCAGCCCCGCCTGCGCATGGTAGCCGCAGCAGTCGCGGCTGCTTGTTCCTGTCGCCGACGAGAATCAGTCTACCGCCATGTAGAAGAAAGCCCCGGCCTTCGCCACAGAACAATAGGTTCATCTGCAGCCGATCCCCTTTTGTACCACAATCACCATACTAGCACAGTGGCTAGTGCCCTAGGTTCTCAATCAAGAGGTTGTAGGTTCGAGTCCCAGGCGCCCCAATTTTGCCTTGTTTTTCTTTTCTTTTGCACACACGCACACTTGGGCCCGATTCCACTTCTGGCCACAGCACTCTAATGCTTCGGGCCATGCTTGTTTTTTTCCTGCCTGTGGATTTAGTTATTTTCCACTACATGCATAATTACAGGAATGCCATCATTTTGAATTGCTAATAACTAAATATGCATGCATCCAAATTACACAAACTATATATGTAAAATGCTTAGAATTTTGTCTAGTTTCATAATATGCAACTTTCACCCATGTTTAAAATGCTTAAAATGTTGTTTGACTAAATTTGCTCCTATGCCATGTTAAAAATGATTTAATTCATAACTAAATAACCGTAACTCGGATAATAATCTTTATATGTAAATGGGGTAGGAAATAATGCCTACTTTAACATGGTGGCTTTACTTTGCATGTTTAATAACTCTAAAATTGTGTTTAGGGCAGATCAGTACCAAACCAATATATGCATATGGGGATTTACCGGAATTGTTGTTCGTTGCTTCCGGCCTCATTTAAACTTGACTAGATAGGTAGTTTTACTTTGCTTCACCCTCTTGCCATGTTTAACAACATTTAATATTGTTGGGTACATAAACGAGATCGAACTAAATAACTTGATGTGGTGTTTCGTCAATATGCAACGGAGTTGCATGTTGAGCTCCACTTAATTTGTAGGATTGTTTGTGCATTTTGCCATGCCATGCCTCATTAAACCAGACATGCATCATACTTGTTTGCGCATCGTGCCATGCTTATGTGATGATTGTTCACTATGTTGTTTGCTTTCTTTCCGGTGTACTTCTTCTCTGCAATCCGGTAACGTTGCGTTTGTGAGGATCCGTTCGACTACGTCCGTTTATCTTCTTCATGGACTCGTTCTTCTTCCTTGTGGGATTTCAGGCAAGATGACCATACCCTCGAAATCACTTCTATCTTCGCTTGCTAGTTGCTCGCTCTTTTGCTATGCCTATGCTGCGATACCTACCACTTGCTTATCATGCCTCCCATATTGTTGAACCAAGCCTCTAACCCACCTTGTCCTAGCAAACCGTTGTTTGGCTATGTTACCACTTTGCTCAGCCCCTCTTATAGCGTTGTTAGTTGCAGGTGAAGATTGAAGTTTGTTCCTTGTTGGAACATGGAGATGTTGTTCCTTGTTGGAACATTGTTTAGTTGTTGGGATATCACAATATCTCTTATTTAATTAATGCATCTATATACTTGGTAAAGGGTGCAAGGCTCGGCCTTTTGCCTGGTGTTTTGTTCTACTCTTGCTGCCCTAGCTTCCGTCATATCGGTGTTATGTTCCCGGATTTTGCGTTCCTTACACGGTTGGGTTATAATGGGAACCCCTTGACAGTTTGCCTTGAATAAAACTCCTCCAGCAAGGCCCAACATTGGTTTTACCATTTGCCACCTAGCCTTTTCTTTCCCTTGGGTCGGCCAGCCCGAGGGTCATCTTTATTTTAACCCCCCTGGGCCAGTGCTCCTTTGAGTGTTTGTTCGAAATGGGCAGCCTGCGGGGCCACCTCGGGGCAACTCGAGGGCTGGTTTTACTCGTAGCTTGACCTATCCGGTGTGCCCTGAGAACAAGATATGTGCAGCTCCTATCGGGATTTGTCGGCACATCTGGGTGGCTTTGCTGGTCTTGTTTTACCATTGTCAAAATGTCTTGTAACCGGGATTCCGAGTCTGATCGGGTCTTCCCGCTAGAAGGAATATCCTTCGTTGACCGTGAGAGCTTGTGATGGGCTAAGTTGGGACACCCCTGCAGGGATTTGAACTTTCCAAAGTCGTGTCCGCGGTTATGGGCAGATGGGAATTTGTTAATGTCCGGTTGTAGAAAACCTGAAATTTATCTTAATTAAAAAAACATCAACCGCGTGTGTAACCGTGATGGTCTCTTTCTGACGGAGTCCGAGAAGTGAAAACGGTGTTGGAGTTGTGCTTGAGTAGGTTGTTCTAGGATCACTTCTTGATCATAGTTGTTCGACCGTGCTTTTGCCTTCTCTTCTCGCTCTCTTTTGCGAATAAATTAGCCACCATATATGCTAGTCGCTTGCTGCAGCTCCACCTCATACCTTTTACCGTACCTATAAGCTTAAATAGTCTTGATCGCGAGGGTGTGAGATTGTTGAGTCCCCGTGACTCACAGATACTTCCAAAACTAGTTTGCAGCTGCCGATGTTACCGAGCAGGTGATGCAACCAAGCTCAGGAGGAGCTCGATGAAGATCTTGTCCTTTGTGTTGTTTCGTTCTAGTTGATCAGTAGTGGAGCCCAGTCGGGACGATCGGGGATCTGTGTAGTATTTGGGGTAGTCTTCTTTTATTTTGGTACCATAGTCGGACCTTGATTGTATCTGGATGATGTGATGCTTTATTCATGTAATTGTTGTGAAGTGGAGATTGTAAGCCAACTATGTATCTCTGTCCCTTATGTATTACATGGGTTGTGTGAAGATTACCTCACTTGCGACATTGCTTTCAATGCGGTTATGGCTCTAAGTTGTGCTTCGACACGTGGGAGATATAGCCGCATCAAGGGCGTTATAAGTTGGTATCAGAGCCTTCCCCGACCTTAGGAGCCCCCTACTTGATCGAATCACTGGCGTTATTGAGTCTAGAAATGTTTTGAGTCATTTAGGATTATATATATCGGAGAGTTAGGAATTCCTTTTACTCCTCAGTCCCTTCGTCGCTCTAGTGAGGCATCCTGACGTAGAGTTTTGACTCTTCTCTTCTCAAATTTCACTAAAAAAAATTTAGGATCACGCGGGTATCTTGGAATCGTTCCGATGGTTTTGTGACGAGAACATTGTTCTTGGTGCCTCCTAACATTTAGGGGTTGTGGCAGTGTCCCGGGGAGTTGAGCTCCGGGGTGTTGTCGTCACAATTTTATCGTTGCAGTTCTGGAATACCTGAGATTAGTTTCGCCGACATCAAAAATCTCTTTTATGCAGTTGTTGGTGAGATAACCTCGACGCCACCCATTACTAGGGCGGGAGTTCGGGAGTATTGCCATAACTCGTATAACGGATGCTTTTCGAAGGTTGAGGTAGACGATTTCTGAAGGTTTCTTGGTTATGTGTTGAAGGATGGATACAGCTGGATGTAGGATTTGTTAGTTTGGGTGAGATATTATGCTTCCCCTGTATCCCCAACACCTGATTGCATAACCGGAAAATTTCGGGAGTTTATAAGTGGGAATTCAAGTAGCTCTTAGGTTTTCTTTCCGACGGATGTATGATATGAAATTGGGGTTCGACGTCTAGTGGTCCGCCTATTCACGGTTGGTTTTACAGTGGTCTCGTTGTGTCTTAAAGAGTACTTGGCTATGCCGACTCGGGGACGCTTCATATGTCATGTGCACTGCCTTGTACATGATGGTGCTGTACGATCGAGCCCGTGTAGGCCCCACCACGAAAACTTCGGACGAAATCTCTATCATATGTTTGTTCCGGCTTATTCTGTAAGCCAATCCTTTGTTTTCTTTTGAGTTGTGGTGTTCAAGTTGCTTCGAAGTCAAGTGTTGATTCCATACTTTTCCTAAGCGGTGTTCTCATATTTCTATGTGAATACTAATCCTTCTCGATCATCGAATTTGTCATGTCAATCCTTTTCACCGATGTGCTTCTCTTCAAATGGATCCGATCATTTCAACATCCGCAAGATCAAGTATCAGTTTCTTCTGAACGGTGTTTGCTTCATCCGTCTCCAAGTTGCCTTTGTTTTTCCCGTCCTCCCACCCTTGTTTCTTCAACGACTCAGATTTCTTAATCAAGTATCTTTTTATTCATGTGAAGTCTCTCCATTCTTTTCCTTCATGTTCTTACCCGGTGATTTTCATGAAGATCCTAACGGAACCTCAAGTACATCTTTACCCATTCTAATTCTTCTCCAGTGGCTTCAATTCAAGCTTTCGGTTTTGATCATATTCTTTTCCGTATTTCAATGTTTTCTCATGCCGGTGTACCTCATAATCATTCATTTCTTGCTATTCATTTGTTCCGGTGCCCTGAAGATATCTCAGAAGGCTCGTCTTGTCATCCAAGATCTGTTCAACCTATTTCGAGGTTATTATCCCATTCAAGCCATTCAATTCAACCGGTGCAATCTCTCCTCCAAATCGTTCAACGGTGTATCTATTGAGTGGGCCCTAACCCACAGGTCTTTTCCCAGGATCTTACCTGACTCTTCTAAGTTTCCCGGAGTTATTCTCAAATTCTTTTCGAAGTTTGACGTAAGTATGGATTCCATCAGTCAGATGCCTTCTCCAAGATAGCTTCCAAATTCTTTTATGTTCGGGGCAATCTTTCCTCTTTTCACTCTCCCGGAGCATCTCAAAATTTTTAATGGTGTTTCTCGTCGTCATGTGAAGACCGAGGAAGAGTTTTTCCTCCAAATCTTGTCCGTTCTACCAGAGATTCGCGATGCTAGCTCGTTGTTATCCTATCAAATTGTTTCCAGTCGTGCAACTCTTTTCATCCATCCGGAGTATTTCAGGAGTTGCGTTCTCTCTCGAATATCCGGAGGCCATCTTTTGGAATATTTCTTCGTTCCAAGTTTTCATCTTCGTTCGTTCCATAGTTGTACCGGTGCTTCGTTCAAGCTTTAATCAGTGCGCGATCTCTTCGTTCTCGTGCATCTTGATTTACTCAAGTATCTTCGTTCTTTTTCTAATTCTTTCCAGCGATTCGTTCTCTTCTCTTCGTTCATTTACATTTTCACGGTGGTTCGTTGAAGATTCCTTTTCCGTTCTCATCATATCAATTCATTCGTTCTTTTTAATCCTACCGGTGGCTCTTGAAGACCTTCCCAAGTTGGACACTATATCCCCCCTTAATCCTTTTAACGTGGATAAGTTGTATGCAATCCATGGTTTCTCATCAATTTAATTGGTGAAGGATGAGCATAACATAATTCTTATTCTTCTTTCATCAAGTTGAATTATCTCTTCTTTTCGAAGATTGTTCTTGACGAATAATCTGTTGATTCCAAGTTGTTCATCTTTTCCCTCCCGGAGTTCCAAGCTTCTCGCTTGTCTCGACGCGAAGCCCCATCTAAATCATCGCAAGGCTTTAATCTTATCTATTTCATCCTTCAATTTTATCTCATAATCCTTTGGTTACCGGAGTTCTTTACGGTGGTTTGTCATGATTTAATTCAATCCTCAAGTGTTCATCAAGATTCTTGTTCAAGGAGTTCTAGTATCTATCCTCTTACGTCTCGAAGTGCAATTAATTCTCCATATTCTTTTGAAGTGGAGTTTTGCATTTCTTCTTTCTTCTCAACTATTCATTCTTTTTCGTTTGTGGTCGGTTATCACCTCAAAATTTCGAGATGTTTTCCATAAGTCCACAACAAGCTTATTTTTCCTTCCTCGAGGATGCTTTTGAAACCCAATTGTGATAGAAGATGTCATTTTCTTATTCATTCTTTTCAGTCATCTCTTTCAATTCTTCCGGAGGCATTGTGTTGTTAATCTCGTCAAGTGTCATACCATCTTGTGTGGTTCATGTTCTATTCCATTCCATTCCATGTCCAAATGGGATGCTATCCCAATTCCTTTGTTATTATTCCTTTTTTCTAGCTTTTTCTAACCGGAGTGCTTTCAGAGTCTACCTTCTAAGTTGAGCTTTTGGTTCCCGTCGCAATTGTCATTCCTCTTTTCTACCAGAGTGCTCTCAACTTTCTTCATTTTTCCCTCTTGCGTTCTTGGTTCACCTCATCCTCTTTCTCCCCTGTCTTGTTCCTAAGATCTCGGGACGAGATCTCTTGTTAGTGGAGGAGAGTTGTAACGCCCCGAGTCCGATGCTCCAGATGCCTTCCTTTATTTTAGTTATTGTCGTGTGATCATTATGTTTGTGCATTATCATAATTGTTTTGCATATTTCTTTTCCTATGTTGTTGCCATGTTCATGATGAGTGCCTTTGTTGTCTTGCTCCTTGCTCCATGTTCATCTTTTATTATATTACATTGTGCCTCCTTGCCTTTTAATATGCTTCATGATGTGAAGTTGCCTTTGTCATTTATGTTGCATTTGCATCATGATCATCATTGTGGTTTGGATATCTATCGTGAGTATATTTGTGGTGGGCTTGTTATATTTATGAACTCCTTCTCCTCATCTTCTTTTCTGTTCCATCTTGCCCTTCCATCTAAACCATCATCAAGTGCAACACCGCATGACTAGCTTCTTCTTTTCAATTCTCACACATTTATTGTAAGTGGCATTTTCCTGTCCCAGTAAAATGTTCACTTATTTTCGGTAAATCTTGATCCATGCCTTATACCTCTCTGTCAAATTTCATTCATTTTGGAGTTGTTTTGGTTGGGTTCAAAAATGGCTCAAGTTAGAATTAAATTCAAACTTGAATTATTTTTATACCTTTAAAAATGGCCAAAACAATTTATTCAAATACTGCATAAATCCAGGACTGCATATATATCTTTATCCCTGTGATTTCCTTCCCAAAACCTCTGGCCTTTTCAATCTTGGAGATGTCTAATTATTTTAGGCAGAATAAAAGAAAGGAAGGAAGGCCTCAATTCCATCCGTAGCCCACCTGGGCCTTTCTTTCCCCGGCCCAGCCGAGCCGAACGGCCACCTGCTCCCTCCCTCACGGTGTCTCCTTCCTCCAGAGTACAGCAGCAGCAGCGCCGTGAGCAGGAGGCTCACGGACGTTGAGGCTAGCGCCTTCCTGCGCCCCTATAAAGCCCCGCAGCGACCCCTATGGTTTCCTCCTCCCTCCTCCTTCCCTCCTCGCACCACCATCTCTCTTCCTCCCCTCTGTTTTCCCTTCTTCTACAAGATCAGAGAGCACCACCGAGAGCAGAGAAATAAACCGTCGATGCCCGTCGTCGTTCTCGCGGTCGGAGGGCCTCAAGCTCGTCTTCGAGATGTCGTCCTGCACCCCATCACCCTCCTCGACCGATCCCCGCAGTTAGTTGGGCGGGAGCCTCCCCAACGCGCCTCCCTGCCGTCGCCGTCGCCATGGCCGGTCGAGCCAAGCCGAGATCGAGCCCGGTGTCGTCCACGTCGTGGTGGCCTTCTTCTTCCTCTGGAGCGACCTCCACGAGCCAGATCGCCAAGTCTAGCGCCCCGTCGCGGTCTTCTTCCCCTGCTTCCTCTATGTCACGGATCGAACACCATCTCGCCTTCACGCCATCGGCCACGTCGTCTCCCTCCTCTGCTTCCACTTCCTTCACGGTCAGAATTTCGACAAGGTTCAGAGCTCCCTCCCGTCGTCTCCGGCGTGTATCTGTCGACCTCGTCGTGTCATATGGTGAGCTGGGTAACGCCCCTTCCTCTCCGTTCCTTCCTCTCGATGTTTGATCACCCGCATGCCTCGCCTGATCATCACCATGCCGCGCGCCCGAGACGAGCTGCTGCTCGACCTCGAGTTCCCTCACACCCGAGACGCTCGCTCACTGCGCGCCTGCTCCACACACGCACACAACCCCGCACGCGAGTGCACGCGCAAGGGCCTCGCCTTGCCCCGATTGCATCTGTCGAGTGCATCCTGTACGCCATGGTTGAGGTACTCGAGCTCCTCACACCCATGCGCCCTTACTGCATAGCACACACATCATGCGCACATTCCACCGCGGCCACCGCAAGCCTTTTCCGCAGCCCCACCCGCGCATGGTAGCCGCAGCAGTCGCCGCTGCTTGTTCCTGTCGCCGATGAGAATCAGTCGTCCGCCATGTAGAAGAAAGCCCCGGCCTTCGCCATAGAACAATAGGTTCATCTGCAGCCAATCCCCCTTTGTACCACAATCACCATACTAGCACAGTGGCTAGTGCCCTCGGTTCTCAATTGAGAGGTTGCAGGTTCGAGTCCTTGGCGCCCCAATTTTTCCCTGTTTTTCTTTTGTTTTGCGCACACGCACACTTGGGCCTGATTCCACTTCTGTCCGCAGCACTCTAATGCTTCGGGCCCATGCTTGTTTTTTTCCTGCCTGTGGATTTAGTTATTTTCCACTACATGCATAATTACAGGAATGCCATCATTTTGAATTGCTAATAACTAAATATGCATGCATCCAAATTACACAAACTATATATGTAAAATGCTTAGAATTTTGTCTAGTTTCATAATATGCAACTTTCACCCATGTTTAAAATGCTTAAAATGTTGTTTGACTAAATTTGCTCCTATGCCATGTTAAAAATGATTTAATTCATAACTAAATAACCGTAACTCGGATAATAATCTTTATATGTAAATGGGGTAGGAAATAATGCCTACTTTAACATGGTGGCTTTACTTTGCATGTTTAATAACTCTAAAATTGTGTTTAGGGCAGATCAGTACCAAACCAATATATGCATATGGGGATTTACCGGAATTGTTGTTCGTTGCTTCCGGCCTCATTTAAACTTGACTAGATAGGTAGTTTTACTTTGCTTCACCCTCTTGCCATGTTTAACAACATTTAATATTGTTGGGTACATAAACGAGATCGAACTAAATAACTTGATGTGGTGTTTCGTCAATATGCAACGGAGTTGCATGTTGAGCTCCACTTAATTTGTAGGATTGTTTGTGCATTTTGCCATGCCATGCCTCATTAAACCGGACATGTATCATACTTGTTTGCGCATCGTGCCATGCTTATGTGATGATTGTTCACTATGTTGTTTGCTTTCTTTCCGGTGTACTTCTTCTCTGCAATCCGGTAACGTTGCGTTTGTGAGGATCCGTTCAACTACGTCCGTTTATCTTCTTTATGGACTCGTTCTTCTTCCTTGCGGGATTTCAGGGAAGATGACCATACCCTCGAAATCACTTCTATCTTTGCTTGCTAGTTGCTCGCTGTTTTGCTATGCCTATGTTGCGATGCCTACCACTTGCTTATCATGCCTCCCATATTGTTAAACCAAGCCTCTAACCCACCTTGTCCTAGCAAACTGTTGTTTGGCTATGTTACCACTTTGCTCAGCCCCTCTTATAGCGTTGTTAGTTGCAGGTGAAGATTGAAGTTTGTTCCTTGTTGGAATATGGAGATGTTGTTCCTTGTTGGAACATTGTTTACTTTTTGGGATATCACAATATCTCTTATTTAATTAATGCATCTATATACTTGGTAAAGGGTGGAAGGCTCGGCCTTTTGCCTGGTATTTTGTTCCACTCTTGCCGCCCTAGTTTCCGTCATATCGGTGTTATGTTCCCGGATTTTGCGTTCCTTACACGGTTGGGTTATAATGGGAACCCCTTGACAGTTCTCCTTGAATAAAACTCCTCCAGCAAGGCCCAACATTGGTTTTACCATTTGCCACCTAGCCTTTTCTTTCCCTTGGGTCGGCCAGCCCGAGGGTCATCTTTATTTTAACCCCCCTGGGCCAGTGCTCCTCTGAGTGTTGGACCGAAATGGGCATCCTGCGGGGCCACCTCGGGGCAACTCGAGGGCTGGTTTTACTCGTAGCTTGACCTATCCGGTGTGCCCTAAGAACGAGATATGTGCAGCTCCTATCGAGATTTGTCGTCACATCTGGGTGGCTTTGCTGGTCTTGTTTTACCATTGTCAAAATGTCTTGTAACCGGGATTCCGAGTCTGATCGGGTCTTCCCGCTAGAAGGAATATCCTTCATTGACCGTGAGAGCTTGTGATGGGCTAAGTTGGGACACCCCTGCAGGGATTTGAACTTTCGAAAGCCGTGCCCGCGGTTATGGGCAGATGGGAATTTGTTAATGTCCGGTTGTAGAAAACCTAAAGTTTATCTTAATTAAAAAAACATCAACCGCGTGTGTAACCGTGATGGTCTCTTTCCGGCGGAGTCCGGGAAGTGAACACGGTGTTGGAGTTATGCTTGACGTAGGTTGTTCTAGGATCACTTCTTGATCATAGGTGTTCGACCGTGCTTTTGCCTTCTCTTCTCGCTCTCTTTTGCGAATAAATTAGCCACCATATATGCTAGTCGCTTGCTGCAGGTCCACCTCATACCTTTTACCATACCTATAAGCTTAAATAGTCTTGATCGCGAGGGTGTGAGATTGCTGAGTCCCCGTGACTCACAGATACTTCCAAAACTAGTTTGCAGGTGCCGATGTTACCGAGCAGGTGATGCAACCAAGCTCAGGAGGAGCTCGATGAAGATCTTGTCCTTTGTGTTGTTTCGTTCTAGTTGATCCGTAGTGGAGCCCAGTCGGGACGATCGGGGATCTGTGTAGCATTTGGGATAGTCTTCTTTTATTTTGGTTCCGTAGTTGGACCTTGATTGTATCTGGATGATGTAATGCTTTATTCATGTAATTGTTGTGAAGTGGCGATTGTAAGCCAACTATGTATCTCTGTCCCTTATGTATTACATGGGTTGTGTGAATATTACCTCACTTGCGACATTGCTTTCAATGCGGTTATGCCTATAAGTCGTGCTTCGACACGTGGGAGATATAGCCGCATCGAGGGCATTATACAGGTTGCATAAATTCCACCAAAGAAATCTCCATTAAATCTATTAAGATGCAACCTATGTGCAACAATGGCTCCCAAATTATAAGATTTATCTCCTAACACAACACTCCTAAGAATACTGAGGTCAGGAACACACATGTGACATGCCTCATCTTTACCATTATTGCATCTACCTATGAAGAGAGCAAAATAATGTATAGCAGGAAAGTGAATGCTCCCTATGGTAGCTTGTGTTATATCTCTAGATTCCCCCACAGTTATAATAGCAAGAAAATCTCTAAATTCAGATTTGTGAGGTTCCCTGACACTACCCCATTGTGGAAGTTTGCAAGCAGTGGTAAAATCCTCTAAGTCCATAGTGTACGATTTTTCATAAAGATCAAACAGGACAGTTGGAGAATTACGTGAAGATGAAAATTCAAACCTCCTCACAAAGGAACTAGTGAGATAGTGGTACAGGCGGCACTTTTCTTCCTCGAAGCTCAGAAGATCAGTGTTACGCAAATATGCATTAAATTCTTCCTTAATTCCTGCTCGATCCATAAAGTTTTCCGAAGGCTATTCACAGGGACGCACTGGAGCATCTCTTGGTGGCTCTTCATCAGCATCACGCATTGCAAGCCTGGGTCCTTGCTTCCTTCAAGAACCACCTTGGTACATTTTCCTAAGCATATTTCTTCCTCTGAAAAAATTCTGAAATTTTTAGTAACTTCAAGTAAAAAAGTAAACCAAACTCAACAAAATTGATAGCAACTACTCCTACAAGTGCCTAGAGCCTATATCATGCATCAAAACTACTTGGAACCGCATAAATTTGACATGCAAGCTAAAGAACAGGGTCACCTAGGCAGCACAATTTTGCAATGAATAAAGCACTAGAACAAAAACTAATTGGACCAATGGAGGAGTCACATACCAAGGAACAATCTCCCCAAGCAGTTTTGTGAGAGGTGCTTTGAGCAAGGAGATCGAAAATCACAGCAAAATGAGCTAGAATTCGTGCTTGAGCTGGATATTCGTGTTTGTGGGAGGAAGAAGAAGTGTGTGGGTGGAGGAATAAACGGAGGAGCGCCACCGTGGGCCCACGAGGCAGGGGGCGCACCCAGGGGGTAGGGCGCGCCCTCCACCCTCGTGGCCAGGTGGATGCCCCTCCAGCTGTGTTCTTAGTGCCAAGTATTCTCAAATATTCCAGAAAAAATCATATTGAAATTTTAGGGCATTTGGAGAACTTTTATTTTCGGGGTATTTTTATATTGCACGGATAATTCAGATAATAGACAGAAAAATACTATTTTTATTTTATTTAATATAAATAACAGAAAGTAAAAGGAGGGTACAGAAGGTTGTGCCTTCTAGTTTCATCCATCTCATGCTCATCAAAAGGAATCCACTAACAAGTTTGATCAAGTCTTGTTAACAAACTCATTCCGAATAACATGGAACCGGAGAAATTTCGAATAACACTATGTTACCTCAACGGGGATATGCACATCCCCAATAATAAGAATATCATATTTCTCTTTGACAGTAAGTAGAGGAAATTCAAAACCTACAATAATAATCGATGGAATTTTTCCAATAGAGTTGATACTATGAACTTGAGGTTGTTTCCTCGGAAAGTGTACCGTATGCTCATTACCATTGACATGAAAAGTGACATTGCCTTTAGTGCAATCAATAACAGCCCTTGCGGTATTCAAAAAGGGTCTTCCAAGAATAATAGACATACTATCGTCCTTGGGAATATCAAGAATAACAAAGTCCATTAAAATAGTAACGTTTGCAACTACAACAGGCACATCCTCACAAATACCGACATGTATAGCAGTTGATTTATTATCCGTTTGCAAAGATATTTTAGTAGGTGTCAACTTATTCAAATCAAGTCTACGATATAAAGAGAGAGGCATAACACTAACACCGGCTCCAAGATCACATAAAGCAGTTTTAACATAGTTTCTTTTAATGGAGCATGGTATAGTACTCCTGGATCTCCAAGTTTCTCTGGCATTCCACCTTTAAAAGTATAATTAGCAAGCATGGTGGAAATTTCAGCTTCAATCTTTCTTTTGTTAGTAACAATATCTTTCATATACTTAGCATAAGGATTCATTTTAAGCATATCAGTTAATCGCATACGCAAAAAGATAGGTCTAATCATTTCAGCAAAGCGCTCAAAATCCTCATCATCCTTTTTCTTGGATGGTTTGGGAGGAAAAGGCATGGGTTTTTGAACCCATGGTTCTCTTTCTTTACCATGTTTCCTAGTAACAAAGTCTTTCTTATCATAACGTTGATTCTTTGATTGTGGGTTATCAAGATCAACATCAGGTTCAATTTCTATATCATTATCATTGCTAGGTTGAGCATCATCATGAACCTTATCATTAACATTATCACTAGTTTCAGGTTCATTACCAGATTGTGTTTCAGCATCAGAAATAGAAATATCATTTGGACTCTCAGTTGTATCAATAACAGGTTCACTATAAGCATGCAAAGTCATATCATTTTTCTTTTTCTTCCTTTTAGAAGGACTAGGTGCATGTATATTATTTCTCTGAGAATCTTGCTCAATTCGCTTAGGGTGGCCTTCAGGATACATAGGATCCTGAGTCATTATGCCAGTTCTAGTAGCCACTCTAACAGCAAAATCATTATTCTTACTATTCAATTCATTGAGCAAGTCATTTCGAGCCTTAAGTACTTGTTCTACTTGAGTGGTAACCATAGAAGCATGTTTACTAATAAGTTTAAGTTCACCTTTGACATTAGCCATATAATCACCCAAGTGTTCAAGAATATTTTAATTGTATTTCAATTGTCTACCAAAATAAGCGTTAAAATCTTCTTGCTTAGCAATAAATTTATCAAACTCATCCAAGCATGGGCTAGCAAACTTAGTAAATGGGATTTCAGCTTTATCATATCTATAGAGAGAATTTACCTTTACTACCTGTGTCGGGTTATCAAGACCATGTATTTCTTCAGTAGGTAATGGATTAAGATCATATGTTTCTTTAATAGGCGGTAAATTTCGACCATGTATTTCTTCAATAGGAGGTAAATTCTTAACATCTTCAGCTTTAATACCTTTTTCTTTCATGGATTTATTTGCCTCTTGCATATCTTCAGGACTAAGAAATAGAACACCTATTTTCTTTGGAGTTGGTTTAGGAATAGGCTCAGGAACTGGCTCAAGAAGTGTCCAATTATTTTCATTTGTCAACATATTATTCAATAGAATTTCAGCTTCATCTGGTGTTCTTTCCCTGAAAACAGAACCAGCACAACTATCCAGGTAATCTCTGGAAGCATCGGTTAGTCCATTATAAAAGATATCAAGTATTTCATTTTTCTTAAGAGGACGATCAGGCAAAGCATTAAGTAACTTGAGAAGCCTCCCCCAAGCTTGTGGGAGACTCTCTTCTTCAATTTGCACAAAGTTGTATATATCCCTTAAAGCGGCTTGTTTCTTATGAGCAGGGAAATATTTAGCATAGAAGTAATAAATCATATCCTAGGGACTACGCACACAACCAGGATCAAGAGAATTAAACCATATCTTAGCATCACCCTTTAATGAGAATAGAAATATTTTAAGGATATAAAAGTAACGAGTTCTCTCATCATTAGTGAACAGGGTAGTTATATCATTTAATTTAGTAAGATGTGCCACAACAGTTTCAGATTCATAGCCATGAAAAGGATCAGATTCAACCAAAGTAATTATATCATGATCAACAGCGAATTCATAATCCTTATCAGTAACACAGATATGTGAAGTAGCAAAAGCAGGGTCTGGTTTCATTCTAGCATTAAGAGATTGCTGCTTCCATTTAGCTAATAACCTCTTGAGCTCGTATCTATCTTTGCAAGCTAAAATAGCTAGAGCAGCTTCTTTTTCAAAAACATAACCCTCGGGAATAACAGGTGATTCATATTTATTAGGGGAAGAGTCTTCATCATCACTTTCATCAATATTATCAGTTTCAATATTTTCATTCTCTCTAGACCTAGCAAGCTGTTCATCAAGAAATTCACCAAGTGGCACAGTAGTATCAAGCATAGAAGTAGTTTCACCGTAAGTATCATGCATAGCAGAAGTGGCATCATCAATAACATGCGACATATCAGAACGAATAGCAGAAGCAGGTTTAGGTGTCGCAAGCTTACTCAAAACAGAAGGTGAATCAAGTGCAGAGCTAGATGGCAGTTCCTTACCTCCCCTCGTAGTTGAAGGATAAATCTTGGTTTTTGGATCTCTCAGGTTCTTCATAATGATAAGCAGATATAAATCCCAAGTGACTCAAAGAATAGAGCTATGCTCCCCGGCAATGCCGGCAGAAAATAGTTTTGATAACCCACAAGTATAGGGGATCGCAACAGTTTTCGAGGGCAGAGTATTCAACCCAAATTTATTGATTCGACACAAGGGGAGCCAAAGAATATTCTCAAGTATTAGCAGCTGAGTTGTCAATTCAACCACACCTGGAAACTTAATATCTGCAACAAAGTGTTTAGTAGCAAAGTAATATGATAGTAGTGGTAATGGTGGCAAAAGGTAATGATAGCAAAATCAATGTTTTTGGTATTTTGTAGTGATGATAGCAATACCAACGGAGAAGTAAATAAACGATGAACAATATATGGAAAGCTCATAAGCAATGGATCGGTGATAGAGAATTATGCAGGATGCGGTTCATCATGTAACAGTCATATCCTAGGGTGACACAGAACTAGCTCCAATTCATCAATGTAATGTAGGCATGTATTTCAAATATAGTCATACGTGCTTATGGAAAAGAACTTGCATGACATCTTTTGTCCTACCCTCCCGTGGCAGCGGGGTCCTAGCGGAAATTAAGGGATATTAAGGCCTCGTTTTAATTGAGTACCAGACCAAAGCATTAACACATAATGAATACATGAACTCCTCAAACTACGGTCATCACCGGGAGTGGTCCCGATTATTTTCACTTCAGGGCTGCTGGATCAAAACAGATAGTAGGCGACTATAGACTTGCAAGATAGGATCAAGAACTCTCATATATTGATGAAAACATAATAGGTTCAGATCTGAAATCATGGCACTCGGGCCCTAGTGACAAGCATTAAGCATAGCAAAGTCATAGTAACATCAATCTCAGAACATAGTGGATACTAGGGATCAAACCCTAACAAAACTAACTCGATTACATGATAAATCTCATCCAACCCATCACTGTCCAGCAAGCCTGCAATGGAATTACTCACGCACGGAGGTGAGCATCATGAAATTGGTGATGGAGGATGGTTGATGATGACGACGGCGACGGATTCCCCTCTCCGGAGCCCCGAACGGACTCCAGATGAGCCCTCTCGAGAGGTTTTAGGGCTTGGCGGCGGCTCCGTATCGTAAAACGCGATGAACCCTTCTCCTTGATTTTTTTCTCCCCGAAAGCAAATATATTGAGTTGGAGTTGAGGTCAGAGGAGCTCCAAGGGGCCCACGAGGTAGTGGGGCGCGCCCCCACCCTCGTGGCTAGGGTGTGGGCCCCCTGGTCTTCATCTTTTGCAAGGATTTTTTATTATTTCCAAATAGACATTCCCTGAAGTTTCAGGTCATTCTGAGAACTTTTGTTTCTGCACATAAATAACACCATGCAATTCTGCTGAAAACAGCGTCAGTCCGGGTTATTTTCATTCAAATCATGCAAGTTAGAGTCCAAAACAAGGGCAAAAGTGTTTGGAAAAGTAGATACGACGGAGACGTATCACTCAACCACTTCTCCATGAGGAATTTTGTAGGCTTAACCTTCACATTGCTCGTCAAGGATTGCTTTCTACCTTGGTGGCGAAACCTACTCTTGTGGACCGATCATAGAAGCCTAGAAGCACGATATGGGGATTACCCGGATCAAGAGAAACATTTCCAAGGGAATTGATGGTATTTTCTCTATAGATGATCGAGGTGTTGTTTTCCTCGACAATCGCCTAGTGGTTCCCAAAAAGCAACATCTTCGACAACTGATCCTTAAGGAGGCTGATGTATCTCCTCTCATGATTCATCCCGATAGTACTAAGATGTATCAGGACCTACGCCAGAGGTTTTCGTGGACTGGGATGAAGATAGAAATCACCGAGTTCATTGCTAACTGTGACGTTTGTCGCTGTGTTAAGGCAGAACATCAGAGGCATGTTGGCATCCTTCAGCCTTTAGCTATTCCTGAGTGGAAATGGGATAAATTTGGTATGGACTTCATCACCGGATTTCCTAGGACCAAGAGAGGGAATACTGCTATCTTCATAGTCATTGATTGTCTTTCCATAGTGGCTCACTTCCTACCTGTTTGAGAGAGTATCACTTCTAGTCAGCTCGCTGACTTATATATTTCTCGAATAGTGTCACTACATGGTGTCCCACTGATACGTCTCCAATGTATCTATAATTTATGAAGTATTCATGCCAATATATTATCATTCTTGGATGTTTTACAATCATTTTATAGGAACTTTATATCATTTTTTGGGACTAACGTATTGACCCAGTGCCAAGTGCCAGTTGCTGTTTTTTGCTTGTTTTTTACATCACAGAAAATCAATATCAAACGGAGTCCAAACACCGTGAAACTTTTTGTGGATTTTTTATGGACCAGAAGGAACCCAATAGGCCAGAGCTGCACCTGGGGGGTGCCCCGAGGGGGGCACAACCCACCAGGGCGCGCCCAGGTGGGTTGTGCCCACCTCGATGGCCTCCCGTACCCCTTCTTTGCACTATAAATTCCCAAATAATTCGAAACCCCTCGGGGTTAACCTAGATCATAAGTTCCGCCGCCGCAGGGCTCCGTAGCCACAGAAAACCAATCTAGACCCGTTCCGGCACCCTACCGGAGGGGGGAATCATCTCATGTGGCCATCTTCATCATCCCGGCGGCCACCATGATGAGGAGGGAGTAGTCCACCCTCGGGGCTGAGGGTTTGTACCAGTAGCTATGTGATTAATCTCTCTCTTTCTCTCTCGTGATCTATATCATGGGCTTTGTTAATATAGTTGGATCATATGATGTTTCTCCCCTCTATACCCTTGTTGTGATGAATTGAATCTTTACACTTTGAAGTTTTGTCTTGACGGATTGAATGTTCAGATTTGAGAACACATGATGTATGTCTTGCGGTATGAATACTTGAGGTGACAATGGAGTGTCTTATTGATTCACTTGATATACGTTATGGCATTCAACTTGCGGATTCCCATGGTGATATTGGGGTAATCTATGCATAGGAGTTGATGCATGTTTTTATTATCTTTTCTCCGATAGAAACTTTGGGGTCTCCTTATAGTTCTTTGTGTGGATTGAGTATTATGAATATGAATTTGCTTTGATGTTATTCTGGTACGAACTCTATGATAGATCGAACAGAAACAATAGCTTTGTGTTATTTTAGTATGAACTCTTGAATAGATCGAACGGAAAGAATAGCTTTAAGGTGGTTTCGTACCCTACAAACAATTAATGTATTTTGTTCTCCGCTATTAAGAACTCGGGAGTGATTCTTTGTTGCACTTTGAGGGATAATCATATCATCCAACTATGTTAGCACTATTGAGAAATTGCACTAGTGAAAGTACAGACCCTAGGCCTTGTTTTTAAGCATTGTAATACCGTTTTTGTGCCCGTTTACTATTTGCTACCTTGCTGTTTTTATTTATTCAGATTATAAGAATATATTTCTACCATCAATATTACACTTTTATCACCATCTCTTCGCCGAACTAGTGCACCTATACAATTTGCCATTGTCTTGGGTGTGTTGGGGACACAAGAGATTTCTTGTGTTTGGTTGCATGGTCGTTTGAGAGAGACCACCTTCGTCCTACACCTCTCACAGATTGATAAACCTTAGGTCATCCACTTGAGGGAAAATTGCTACTATCCTACAAAACCATGCGCTTGGAGGCCCAACACGTGTCTACAAGAATAAAGTTACGTAGTAGACATCAAGCTCTTTTCTAGCGCTGTTGACAGGGAGGTGAGTGCTTGAAGGTATATCTTTAGATCTTGCAATCGAATATTTTAGTTTCTTGTTTTATCACTAGTTTGGTTTATAAAAAGAAAACTACAAAAAATGGAATTTAGGTTGCATCATGTTATTGATCTTCTTTATAATATCTTTCTTGAAAATGATGGTTCGGAAAATTGTGCTCAATTATTAGAAGAAGAAGTCAATAAAATGTTTGGCACAAAATATTTTAATGATGAGCATGATTGCAATGTTATTAGTATAAATTCTTTGAATATCCAAAATGCTAATGATGATTGCACAAGTCATGACAGAAATGTTTCTTATAAGCATGTCACTTTTTGCGGAGTGAATTGGGAGTGCCTTTGTACACAAAAAAGGGAAGATAGATTTTGTAAGAAGCATAAATATTTAGAAACAAAAAGGTTGCAAGAGAGGCTAGATGATTGTGCTGAAAGATGTAATTTTTTCGCCATCCTTGTGAACTTTTCAATGAACGTGGTCATTTAAATCTCCAATGCAAATTGTTTCATGATCAAATCGTGTCTAGAACTTGTGATAACTTGATTACCCTTGAGCATCATAAAGAGCCTTCTTTTGGGGTATGAAGAAATGAAACATATAACTAAGGGTTTTCCAAATCCCGAGAGATTTCTTGGTTTTGATCTACAAGAAATTTATATGTTTTGTATGGTAAATTACATTGAGAATCCTTATATTGCCAACTATCTAAAGACAAGAAAACAAATAGAATATGAAAAGAGTACTAATGAAAGGGAAAATATTTCCCAATACCCTCCTAGTGTTTATTATGATGAATCAGGTAACAAGGAGGAGCTTCCTATCCAATCACTCTCTTCAACAAGGAGCTTGAAAGAATTAATTAAACCCACACATGGTGTGGTGAAGAAGAAGAAGAAGAAGAAAAGAAGAAAGAAAATAGGTAAAAAGGTATCTCTCCCAAATAATGTTGCTCCCATCACCATCGTGCCTCATGAAAGTGAATCAAATATGTTGATGGAGAATGATGATATTGAAGATGATTTTGTTATGCCTGTTGCTTGTTGTGATGATTATGATTGGGAATACAGTCATATTCCTTATGATCTTGAAAATCCTTTTAGCACTTTCTTAGAAGATTATGATAATAAAGTTTGCTATACTATTGGTGCCATTCATGCTATTGATAAGAATGATTGTGATGATATGCAAAACCACAAGCTTGGGGGTGCTATGTTTAATGAGTATGACATGTTTGAAGATGTATTTGCTGGAAATAATGCTTTTCCTAAGCTTGGGGATGCTTTGCTTAGTTAATATGATCCTTTGATTCCTTCTACTTTCGATAAGAAAATTTATTATGATGATAGCATCCCTCCTATTTATGATGATTACATTGATGAAAGCGGGTTTGGAAGAGTGTCAACTTTAGGTAGTAGTGATCCCACTATTTTGGAGGGTGTTGAATCTTATTAAAATATTGATGAAAGTGGATTTGGAGAGGTCATGACTTTATTTAGTGATGCATCCACTATTTTGGAAGAGGTTTCAATTGATTATGACAATGAAGTTGCTACCTATGATGATTATTATGATGACACTTATGCCATAAAGAGTGATAAATATCCTATGCTTGTGTGTAGCGACCAGACCTCAAACAGTCTGATCTCTGTGCTCCGGTGTCATCCCTGGATCAGTAATGCTGACACCACACAGTACTCAGAGGATTTATAGCAGAGTAGCAATCACACACTTATTACATCGAATGTCTCAAAAGAGAACTTATTACAATAAATATGGCTTAAGGCCATCTAATAACGATAACAGCGGAAGGCTTGGAAGATAAGTGAGTCCATCAACTCCAACGGCATCACTGAGTATAGAACCACGACCTAAAAACTCCTTAATCGTCGTCTGAAAAGTCTGCAATATTAACGTTGCAGCCCGAAAATGGGTCAGCACATGGAATATGCTGGCAAGGTAACACATAGAGAGTAATGGAATGAACAGCTATACTATATGCATATTTGGCTGGTGGAAAGCTCTATGGTTACAGTTTTGTGTAAAGCCAATTTTTTCCTACTTCAAAGGAATAAAATTTTAATTACTATCAAGGTGGTTGTTAAACATTGAGAATGGTTGACAGCATTCTCAATCCCAATTAAGCATCATCATTAAACATAACCCAACAAAATTAATTTAGAGTAACATGTTGAGATTCACATGATAATCCAAGTACTAGATACTCAAGATGTCCATAACCGGGGACACGACTAACCATGATTAGTTTGTTACACTCTGCAGAGGTTTGCGCACTTTTCCCCACAAGACTCGATCGCCTCTGTTTGTTTTCTCGCACTACATGGTGTTTGAGAAGACGGATGATCGAGACATAGTCTTTCAGAAGCGCTAGCACCTTACGATCGGGTAGACCGTACCACCTACATCCCCTACATCTGCTAGTCTACCACTGTAAGAGTTCGCAAAACTTATTCAACTATGCTAGAGCTCATAATAGCTTGTGGCCGCACACGGAAGTTTCTAGTATGAATAGTCTCATGATCCCTTTGAGCCTGGGTGGCGACCCAAAAGAAAACAGGCAAGTCCTGGAATACCCAGGTGCCTCAATCCACCCAGATGTGTGTTTAAGTTGCCACCTTAGATAAACCATTAATTATCAATCTCATATATGTCATGGATATCACTCACCCAATCCACGTCTACTGGCATAGCATGGCATAATAAGCAGACGTAGAAGTAACTCCCAAAGGTTTGATAATAAACAGGTAATAAGTACTACCTCATCTACTTCCCATCCCACAATTTAATTAGATCCTAATCATGCAATGTGTGAGGATTGATCTAATGCAATAAAACTGGGTAGTAGAAAAGGTATGATCAAAGTGTTACTTGCCTTGCTAATGATCCGGGAAACCTAGCGATTCGAAGTAACAGGCGGCGCACTTCGGATACTCTATCGCAGACAAACAAACAAGCATACAATAAGTACTCAACTAATGCACAGGTAAAACTCAAATAAGAGATCTAACTAGAAGGTTCAACTTAAGAACGCCGGTTGGCAAAAGATTCAAATCGAACGAAGCAATGAAAGTCAAACGGCGAAAGAAAACAACTTTGTTCTAGTAATCTGGATCTAGGGCAAATTTTACAGTATAAAAATCTTGTTTAAGTTGGTTAAACGGATAGAGGGTTTCGAGATGAAACTCTAGGCGCTTGAGTCGCCTGATTCCGATAAACGAGCGAAAAGTTAAACTAAAACGAAAATCGGATCAGGAATCGCGATCAGAAAAATCACGGATTTTAATCCAAGAAAAAGAAAAACGACGAAAAAACCGGTTTAACCTAAACGATGAACATGTTCGTTTAAACGAACAAACGAGCGAACGCTCGCGATTTAACCTAAACCGAAAGAAAAAACCGATCTAATAAAAAAACGAAAACTAAAAAAAACCAAAAAACCGAAGGAAAACCAATCGGTTTTCTAAAAAAACGGGG